>NW_027463344.1:0-33491 GCF_050947455.1 Rhinoderma darwinii | reverse complement strand
AAAAACACAATCTTGGACTTCTCTGGATGTTTCCCAGGCGAGCTATTGGCAGCATGTTCAGAACCACTGTTTCTGAGGCTAATTCTTGAACCGTAAGTCATAGACGCTCGATCTTGGCGGCATTCGTCTCAGCGCCTGGCAATTAGTATAGAAGCACTGTTTCCCACTGTTTCTGAGGCTAATTCTTGAACCGTAAGTCATAGACGCTAGATCTTGGCGGCATTCGTCTCAGCGCCTGGCAATTAGTATAGAAGCCCTGTCTTTGACTTCTCTGCATGTTTCCCAGGCGAGCTATTGACAAGTAAATCCTAGACGCTCGATCTTGGTTATTTTCGCTTTCGCGGCTGGCAGCAAAGTTCAGAACCATGTTTCTGTGAATAACTCTTGAACCGTAAGTCACAGACGCTCGCTCTTGGCTGCATTCGTTTCAGCTCGTGGCAGCCAGTCTAAAAAACACAATCTTGGACTTCTCTGGATGTTTCCCAGACGAGCTATTGGCAGCATGTTCAGAACCACTGTTTCTGAGGCTAATTCTTGAACCGTGTCATAGACGCTCGATCTTGGCGGCATTCGTCTCACCGCCTGGCAATTAGTATAGAAGCACTGTTTCCCACTGTTTCTGAGGCTAATTCTTGAACCGTAAGTCATAGACGCTAGATCTTGGCGGCATTCGTCTCAGCGCCTGGCAATTAGTATAGAAGCACGGTCTTTGACTTCTCTGGATGTTTCCCAGGCGAGCTATTGACAAGTAAATCCTAGACGCTCGATCTTGGTTATTTTCGCTTTCGCGGCTGGCAGCAAAGTTCAGAACCATGTTTCTGTGAATAACTCTTGAACCGTAAGTCACAGACGCTCGCTCTTGGCTGCATTCGTTTCAGCTCGTGGCAGCCAGTCTAAAAAACACAATCTTGGACCTCTCTGGATGTTTCCCAGGCGAGCTATTGGCAGCATGTTCAGAACCACTGTTTCTGAGGCTAATTCTTGAACCGTAAGTCATAGACGCTCGATCTTGGCGGCATTCGTCTCAGCGCCTGGCAATTAGTATAGAAGCACTGTTTCCCACTGTTTCTGAGGCTAATTCTTGAACCGTAAGTCATAGACGCTAGATCGTGGCGGCATTCGTCTCAGCGCCTGGCAATTAGTATAGAAGCACTGTCTTTGACTTCTCTGGATGTTTCCCAGGCGAGCTATTGACAAGTAAATCCTAGACGCTCGATCTTGGTTATTTTCGCTTTCGCGGCTGGCAGCAAAGTTCAGAACCATGTTTCTGTGAATAACTCTTGAACCGTAAGTCACAGACGCTCGCTCTTGGCTGCATTCGTTTCAGCTCGTGGCAGCCAGTCTAAAAAACACTATCTTGGACTTCTCTGGATGTTTCCCAGGCGAGCTATTGGCAGCATGTTCAGAACCACTGTTTCTGAGGCTAATTCTTGATCCGTAAGTCTTAGACGCTCGATCTTGGCGGCATTCGTCTCAGCGCCTGGCAATTAGTATAGAAGCACTGTTTCCCACTGTTTCTGAGGCTAATTCTTGAACCGTAAGTCATAGACGCTAGATCGTGGCGGCATTCGTCTCAGCGCCTGGCAATTAGTATAGAAGCACTGTCTTTGACTTCTCTGGATGTTTCCCAGGCGAGCTATTGACAAGTAAATCCTAGACGCTCGATCTTGGTTATTTTCGCTTTCGCGGCTGGCAGCAAAGTTCAGAACCATGTTTCTGTGAATAACTCTTGAACCGTAAGTCACAGACGCTCGCTCTTGGCTGCATTCGTTTCAGCTCGTGGCAGCCAGTCTAAAAAACACAATCTTGGACTTCTCTGGATGTTTCCCAGACGAGCTATTGGCAGCATGTTCAGAACCACTGTTTCTGAGGCTAATTCTTGAACCGTGTCATAGACGCTCGATCTTGGCGGCATTCGTCTCACCGCCTGGCAATTAGTATAGAAGCACTGTTTCCCACTGTTTCTGAGGCTAATTCTTGAACCGTAAGTCATAGACGCTAGATCTTGGCGGCATTCGTCTCAGCGCCTGGCAATTAGTATAGAAGCACGGTCTTTGACTTCTCTGGATGTTTCCCAGGCGAGCTATTGACAAGTAAATCCTAGACGCTCGATCTTGGTTATTTTCGCTTTCGCGGCTGGCAGCAAAGTTCAGAACCATGTTTCTGTGAATAACTCTTGAACCGTAAGTCACAGACGCTCGCTCTTGGCTGCATTCGTTTCAGCTCGTGGCAGCCAGTCTAAAAAACACAATCTTGGACCTCTCTGGATGTTTCCCAGGCGAGCTATTGGCAGCATGTTCAGAACCACTGTTTCTGAGGCTAATTCTTGAACCGTAAGTCATAGACGCTCGATCTTGGCGGCATTCGTCTCAGCGCCTGGCAATTAGTATAGAAGCACTGTTTCCCACTGTTTCTGAGGCTAATTCTTGAACCGTAAGTCATAGACGCTAGATCGTGGCGGCATTCGTCTCAGCGCCTGGCAATTAGTATAGAAGCACTGTCTTTGACTTCTCTGGATGTTTCCCAGGCGAGCTATTGACAAGTAAATCCTAGACGCTCGATCTTGGTTATTTTCGCTTTCGCGGCTGGCAGCAAAGTTCAGAACCATGTTTCTGTGAATAACTCTTGAACCGTAAGTCACAGACGCTCGCTCTTGGCTGCATTCGTTTCAGCTCGTGGCAGCCAGTCTAAAAAACACTATCTTGGACTTCTCTGGATGTTTCCCAGGCGAGCTATTGGCAGCATGTTCAGAACCACTGTTTCTGAGGCTAATTCTTGATCCGTAAGTCTTAGACGCTCGATCTTGGCGGCATTCGTCTCAGCGCCTGGCAATTAGTATAGAAGCACTGTTTCCCACTGTTTCTGAGGCTAATTCTTGAACCGTAAGTCATAGACGCTAGATCGTGGCGGCATTCGTCTCAGCGCCTGGCAATTAGTATAGAAGCACTGTCTTTGACTTCTCTGGATGTTTCCCAGGCGAGCTATTGACAAGTAAATCCTAGACGCTCGATCTTGGTTATTTTCGCTTTCGCGGCTGGCAGCAAAGTTCAGAACCATGTTTCTGTGAATAACTCTTGAACCGTAAGTCACAGACGCTCGCTCTTGGCTGCATTCGTTTCAGCTCGTGGCAGCCAGTCTAAAAAACACAATCTTGGACTTCTCTGGATGTTTCCCAGACGAGCTATTGGCAGCATGTTCAGAACCACTGTTTCTGAGGCTAATTCTTGAACCGTGTCATAGACGCTCGATCTTGGCGGCATTCGTCTCAGCGCCTGGCAATTAGTATAGAAGCACTGTTTCCCACTGTTTCTGAGGCTAATTCTTGAACCGTAAGTCATAGACGCTAGATCTTGGCGGCATTCGTCTCAGCGCCTGGCAATTAGTATAGAAGCACTGTCTTTGACTTCTCTGGATGTTTCCCAGGCGAGCTATTGACAAGTAAATCCTAGACGCTCGATCTTGGTTATTTTCGCTTTCGCGGCTGGCAGCAAAGTTCAGAACCATGTTTCTGTGAATAACTCTTGAACCGTAAGTCACAGACGCTCGCTCTTGGCTGCATTCGTTTCAGCTCGTGGCAGCCAGTCTAAAAAACACAATCTTGGACCTCTCTGGATGTTTCCCAGGCGAGCTATTGGCAGCATGTTCAGAACCACTGTTTCTGAGGCTAATTCTTGAACCGTAAGTCATAGACGCTCGATCTTGGCGGCATTCGTCTCAGCGCCTGGCAATTAGTATAGAAGCACTGTTTCCCACTGTTTCTGAGGCTAATTCTTGAACCGTAAGTCATAGACGCTAGATCGTGGCGGCATTCGTCTCAGCGCCTGTCAATTAGTATAGAAGCACTGTCTTTGACTTCTCTGGATGTTTCCCAGGCGAGCTATTGACAAGTAAATCCTAGACGCTCGATCTTGGTTATTTTCGCTTTCGCGGCTGGCAGCAAAGTTCAGAACCATGTTTCTGTGAATAACTCTTGAACCGTAAGTCACAGACGCTCGCTCTTGGCTGCATTCGTTTCAGCTCGTGGCAGCCAGTCTAAAAAACACTATCTTGGACTTCTCTGGATGTTTCCCAGGCGAGCTATTGGCAGCATGTTCAGAACCACTGTTTCTGAGGCTAATTCTTGATCCGTAAGTCTTAGACGCTCGATCTTGGCGGCATTCGTCTCAGCGCCTGGCAATTAGTATAGAAGCACTGTTTCCCACTGTTTCTGAGGCTAATTCTTGAACCGTAAGTCATAGACGCTAGATCGTGGCGGCATTCGTCTCAGCGCCTGGCAATTAGTATAGAAGCACTGTCTTTGACTTCTCTGGATGTTTCCCATGCGAGCTATTGACAAGTAAATCCTAGACGCTCGATCTTGGTTATTTTCGATTTCGCGGCTGGCAGCAAAGTTCAGAACCATGTTTCTGTGAATAACTCTTGAACCGTAAGTCACAGACGCTCGCTCTTGGCTGCATTCGTTTCAGCTCGTGGCAGCCAGTCTAAAAAACACAATCTTGGACTTCTCTGGATGTTTCCCAGACGAGCTATTGGCAGCATGTTCAGAACCACTGTTTCTGAGGCTAATTCTTGAACCGTGTCATAGACGCTCGATCTTGGCGGCATTCGTCTCAGCGCCTGGCAATTAGTATAGAAGCACTGTTTCCCACTGTTTCTGAGGCTAATTCTTGAACCGTAAGTCATAGACGCTAGATCTTGGCGGCATTCGTCTCAGCGCCTGGCAATTAGTATAGAAGCACTGTCTTTGACTTCTCTGGATGTTTCCCAGGCGAGCTATTGACAAGTAAATCCTAGACGCTCGATCTTGGTTATTTTCGCTTTCGCGGCTGGCAGCAAAGTTCAGAACCATGTTTCTGTGAATAACTCTTGAACCGTAAGTCACAGACGCTCGCTCTTGGCTGCATTCGTTTCAGCTCGTGGCAGCCAGTCTAAAAAACACAATCTTGGACTTCTCTGGATGTTTCCCAGGCGAGCTATTGGCAGCATGTTCAGAACCACTGTTTCTGAGGCTAATTCTTGAACCGTAAGTCATAGACGCTCGATCTTGGCGGCATTCGTCTCAGCGCCTGGCAATTAGTATAGAAGCACTGTTTCCCACTGTTTCTGAGGCTAATTCTTGAACCGTAAGTCATAGACGCTAGATCTTGGCGGCATTCGTCTCAGCGCCTGGCAATTAGTATAGAAGCACTGTCTTTGACTTCTCTGGATGTTTCCCAGGCGAGCTATTGACAAGTAAATCCTAGACGCTCGATCTTGGTTATTTTCGCTTTCGCGGCTGGCAGCAAAGTTCAGAACCATGTTTCTGTGAATAACTCTTGAACCGTAAGTCACAGACGCTCGCTCTTGGCTGCATTCGTTTCAGCTCGTGGCAGCCAGTCTAAAAAACACAATCTTGGACTTCTCTGGATGTTTCCCAGACGAGCTATTGGCAGCATGTTCAGAACCACTGTTTCTGAGGCTAATTCTTGAACCGTGTCATAGACGCTCGATCTTGGCGGCATTCGTCTCAGCGCCTGGCAATTAGTATAGAAGCACTGTTTCCCACTGTTTCTGAGGCTAATTCTTGAACCGTAAGTCATAGACGCTAGATCTTGGCGGCATTCGTCTCAGCGCCTGGCAATTAGTATAGAAGCACTGTCTTTGACTTCTCTGGATGTTTCCCAGGCGAGCTATTGACAAGTAAATCCTAGACGCTCGATCTTGGTTATTTTCGCTTTCGCGGCTGGCAGCAAAGTTCAGAACCATGTTTCTGTGAATAACTCTTGAACCGTAAGTCACAGACGCTCGCTCTTGGCTGCATTCGTTTCAGCTCGTGGCAGCCAGTCTAAAAAACACAATCTTGGACTTCTCTGGATGTTTCCCAGGCGAGCTATTGGCAGCATGTTCAGAACCACTGTTTCTGAGGCTAATTCTTGAACCGTAAGTCATAGACGCTCGATCTTGGCGGCATTCGTCTCAGCGCCTGGCAATTAGTATAGAAGCACTGTTTCCCACTGTTTCTGAGGCTAATTCTTGAACCGTAAGTCATAGACGCTAGATCTTGGCGGCATTCGTCTCAGCGCCTGGCAATTAGTATAGAAGCACTGTCTTTGACTTCTCTGGATGTTTCCCAGGCGAGCTATTGACAAGTAAATCCTAGACGCTCGATCTTGGTTATTTTCGCTTTCGCGGCTGGCAGCAAAGTTCAGAACCATGTTTCTGTGAATAACTCTTGAACCGTAAGTCACAGACGCTCGCTCTTGGCTGCATTCGTTTCAGCTCGTGGCAGCCAGTCTAAAAAACACAATCTTGGACTTCCCTGGATGTTTCCCAGGCGAGCTATTGGCAGCATGTTCAGAACCACTGTTTCTGAGGCTAATTCTTGAACCGTAAGTCATAGACGCTCGATCTTGGCGGCATTCGTCTCAGCGCCTGGCAATTAGTATAGAAGCACTGTTTCCCACTGTTTCTGAGGCTAATTCTTGAACCGTAACTCATAGACGCTAGATCTTGGCGGCATTCGTCTCAGCGCCTGGCAATTAGTATAGAAGCACTGTCTTTGACTTCTCTGGATGTTTCCCAGGCGAGCTATTGACAAGTAAATCCTAGACGCTCGATCTTGGTTATTTTCGCTTTCGCGGCTGGCAGCAAAGTTCAGAACCATGTTTCTGTGAATAACTCTTGAACCGTAAGTCACAGACGCTCGCTCTTGGCTGCATTCGTTTCAGCTCGTGGCAGCCAGTCTAAAAAACACAATCTTGGACTTCTCTGGATGTTTCCCAGGCGAGCTATTGGCAGCATGTTCAGAACCACTGTTTCTGAGGCTAAATCTTGAACCGTAAGTCATAGACGCTCGATCTTGGCGGCATTCGTCTCAGCGCCTGGCAATTAGTATAGAAGCACTGTTTCCCACTGTTTCTGAGGCTAATTCTTGAACCGTAAGTCATAGACGCTAGATCTTGGCGGCATTCGTCTCAGCACCTGGCAATTAGTATAGAAGCACTGTCTTTGACTTCTCTGGATGTTTCCCAGGCGAGCTATTGACAAGTAAATCCTAGACGCTCGATCTTGGTTATTTTCGCTTTCGCGGCTGGCAGCAAAGTTCAGAACCATGTTTCTGTGAATAACTCTTGAACCGTAAGTCACAGACGCTCGCTCTTGGCTGCATTCGTTTCAGCTCGTGGCAGCCAGTCTAAAAAACACAATCTTGGACTTCTCTGGATGTTTCCCAGGCGAGCTATTGGCAGCATGTTCAGAACCACTGTTTCTGAGGCTAAATCTTGAACCGTAAGTCATAGACGCTCGATCTTGGCGGCATTCGTCTCAGCGCCTGGCAATTAGTATAGAAGCACTGTTTCCCACTGTTTCTGAGGCTAATTCTTGAACCGTAAGTCATAGACGCTAGATCTTGGCGGCATTCGTCTCAGCACCTGGCAATTAGTATAGAAGCACTGTCTTTGACTTCTCTGGATGTTTCCCAGGCGAGCTATTGACAAGTAAATCCTAGACGCTCGATCTTGGTTATTTTCGCTTTCGCGGCTGGCAGCAAAGTTCAGAACCATGTTTCTGTGAATAACTTTTGAACCGTAAGTCACAGACGCTCGCTCTTGGCTGCATTCGTTTCAGCTCGTGGCAGCCAGTCTAAAAAACACAATCTTGGACTTCTCTGGATGTTTCTCAGGCGAGCTATTGGCAGCATGTTCAGAACCACTGTTTCTGAGGCTAATTCTTGAACCGTAAGTCATAGACGCTCGATCTTGGCGGCATTCGTCTCAGCGCCTGGCAATTAGTATAGAAGCACTGTTTCCCACTGTTTCTGAGGCTAATTCTTGAACCGTAACTCATAGACGCTAGATCTTGGCGGCATTCGTCTCAGCGCCTGGCAATTAGTATAGAAGCACTGTCTTTGACTTCTCTGGATGTTTCCCAGGCGAGCTATTGACAAGTAAATCCTAGACGCTCGATCTTGGTTATTTTCGCTTTCGCGGCTGGCAGCAAAGTTCAGAACCATGTTTCTGTGAATAACTCTTGAACCGTAAGTCACAGACGCTCGCTCTTGGCTGCATTCGTTTCAGCTCGTGGCAGCCAGTCTAAAAAACACAATCTTGGACTTCTCTGGATGTTTCCCAGGCGAGCTATTGGCAGCATGTTCAGAACCACTGTTTCTGAGGCTAATTCTTGAACCGTAAGTCATAGACGCTCGATCTTGGCGGCATTCGTCTCAGCGCCTGGCAATTAGTATAGAAGCACTGTTTCCCACTGTTTCTGAGGCTAATTCTTGAACCGTAAGTCATAGACGCTAGATCTTGGCGGCATTCGTCTCAGCGCCTGGCAATTAGTATAGAAGCACTGTATTTGACTTCTCTGGATGTTTCCCAGGCGAGCTATTGACAAGTAAATACTAGACGCTCGATCTTGGTTATTTTCGCTTTCGCGGCTGGCAGCAAAGTTCAGAACCATGTTTCTGTGAATAACTTTTGAACCGTAAGTCACAGACGCTCGCTCTTGGCTGCATTCGTTTCAGCTCGTGGCAGCCAGTCTAAAAAACACAATCTTGGACTTCTCTGGATGTTTCCCAGGCGAGCTATTGGCAGCATGTTCAGAACCACTGTTTCTGAGGCTAATTCTTGAACCGTAAGTCATAGACGCTCGATCTTGGCGGCATTCGTCTCAGCGCCTGGCAATTAGTATAGAAGCACTGTTTCCCACTGTTTCTGAGGCTAATTCTTGAACCGTAAGTCATAGACGCTAGATCTTGGCGGCATTCGTCTCAGCGCCTGGCAATTAGTATAGAAGCACTGTCTTTGACTTCTCTGGATGTTTCCCAGGCGAGCTATTGACAAGTAAATCCTAGACGCTCGATCTTGGTTATTTTCGCTTTCGCGGCTGGCAGCAAAGTTCAGTACCATGTTTCTGTGAATAACTTTTGAACCGTAAGTCACAGACGCTCGCTCTTGGCTGCATTCGTTTCAGCTCGTGGCAGCCAGTCTAAAAAAACACAATCTTGGACTTCTCTGGATGTTTCCCAGGCGAGCTATTGGCAGCATGTTCAGAACCACTGTTTCTGAGGCTAATTCTTGAACCGTAAGTCATAGACGCTCGATCTTGGCGGCATTCGTCTCAGCGCCTGGCAATTAGTATAGAAGCACTGTTTCCCACTGTTTCTGAGGCTAATTCTTGAACCGTAAGTCATAGACGCTAGATCTTGGCGGCATTCGTCTCAGCGCCTGGCAATTAGTATAGAAGCCCTGTCTTTGACTTCTCTGCATGTTTCCCAGGCGAGCTATTGACAAGTAAATCCTAGACGCTCGATCTTGGTTATTTTCGCTTTCGCGGCTGGCAGCAAAGTTCAGAACCATGTTTCTGTGAATAACTTTTGAACCGTAAGTCACAGACGCTCGCTCTTGGCTGCATTCGTTTCAGCTCGTGGCAGCCTGTCTAAAAAACACAATCTTGGACTTCTCTGGATGTTTCCCAGGCGAGCTATTGGCAGCATGTTCAGAACCACTGTTTCTGAGGCTAATTCTTGAACCGTAAGTCATAGACGCTAGATCTTGGCGGCATTCGTCTCAGCGCCTGGCAATTAGTATAGAAGCACTGTCTTTGACTTCTCTGGATGTTTCCCAGGCGAGCTATTGACAAGTAAATCCTAGACGCTCGATCTTGGTTATTTTCGCTTTCGCGGCTGGCAGCAAAGTTCAGAACCATGTTTCTGTGAATAACTCTTGAACCGTAAGTCACAGACGCTCGCTCTTGGCTGCATTCGTTTCAGCTCGTGGCAGCCAGTCTAAAAAACACAATCTTGGACTTCTCTGGATGTTTCCCAGGCGAGCTATTGGCAGCATGTTCAGAACCACTGTTTCTGAGGCTAAATCTTGAACCGTAAGTCATAGACGCTCGATCTTGGCGGCATTCGTCTCAGCGCCTGGCAATTAGTATAGAAGCACTGTTTCCCACTGTTTCTGAGGCTAATTCTTGAACCGTAAGTCATAGACGCTAGATCTTGGCGGCATTCGTCTCAGCACCTGGCAATTAGTATAGAAGCACTGTCTTTGACTTCTCTGGATGTTTCCCAGGCGAGCTATTGACAAGTAAATCCTAGACGCTCGATCTTGGTTATTTTCGCTTTCGCGGCTGGCAGCAAAGTTCAGAACCATGTTTCTGTGAATAACTCTTGAACCGTAAGTCACAGACGCTCGCTCTTGGCTGCATTCGTTTCAGCTCGTGGCAGCCAGTCTAAAAAACACAATCTTGGACTTCTCTGGATGTTTCCCAGGCGAGCTATTGGCAGCATGTTCAGAACCACTGTTTCTGAGGCTAAATCTTGAACCGTAAGTCATAGACGCTCGATCTTGGCGGCATTCGTCTCAGCGCCTGGCAATTAGTATAGAAGCACTGTTTCCCACTGTTTCTGAGGCTAATTCTTGAACCGTAAGTCATAGACGCTAGATCTTGGCGGCATTCGTCTCAGCACCTGGCAATTAGTATAGAAGCACTGTCTTTGACTTCTCTGGATGTTTCCCAGGCGAGCTATTGACAAGTAAATCCTAGACGCTCGATCTTGGTTATTTTCGCTTTCGCGGCTGGCAGCAAAGTTCAGAACCATGTTTCTGTGAATAACTCTTGAACCGTAAGTCACAGACGCTCGCTCTTGGCTGCATTCGTTTCAGCTCGTGGCAGCCAGTCTAAAAAACACAATCTTGGACTTCTCTGGATGTTTCCCAGGCGAGCTATTGGCAGCATGTTCAGAACCACTGTTTCTGAGGCTAATTCTTGAACCGTAAGTCATAGACGCTCGATCTTGGCGGCATTCGTCTCAGCGCCTGGCAATTAGTATAGAAGCACTGTTTCCCACTGTTTCTGAGGCTAATTCTTGAACCGTAAGTCATAGACGCTAGATCTTGGCGGCATTCGTCTCAGCGCCTGGCAATTAGTATAGAAGCACTGTATTTGACTTCTCTGGATGTTTCCCAGGCGAGCTATTGACAAGTAAATACTAGACGCTCGATCTTGGTTATTTTCGCTTTCGCGGCTGGCAGCAAAGTTCAGAACCATGTTTCTGTGAATAACTTTTGAACCGTAAGTCACAGACGCTCGCTCTTGGCTGCATTCGTTTCAGCTCGTGGCAGCCAGTCTAAAAAACACAATCTTGGACTTCTCTGGATGTTTCCCAGGCGAGCTATTGGCAGCATGTTCAGAACCACTGTTTCTGAGGCTAATTCTTGAACCGTAAGTCATAGACGCTCGATCTTGGCGGCATTCGTCTCAGCGCCTGGCAATTAGTATAGAAGCACTGTTTCCCACTGTTTCTGAGGCTAATTCTTGAACCGTAAGTCATAGACGCTAGATCTTGGCGGCATTCGTCTCAGCGCCTGGCAATTAGTATAGAAGCACTGTCTTTGACTTCTCTGGATGTTTCCCAGGCGAGCTATTGACAAGTAAATCCTAGACGCTCGATCTTGGTTATTTTCGCTTTCGCGGCTGGCAGCAAAGTTCAGTACCATGTTTCTGTGAATAACTTTTGAACCGTAAGTCACAGACGCTCGCTCTTGGCTGCATTCGTTTCAGCTCGTGGCAGCCAGTCTAAAAAAACACAATCTTGGACTTCTCTGGATGTTTCCCAGGCGAGCTATTGGCAGCATGTTCAGAACCACTGTTTCTGAGGCTAATTCTTGAACCGTAAGTCATAGACGCTCGATCTTGGCGGCATTCGTCTCAGCGCCTGGCAATTAGTATAGAAGCACTGTTTCCCACTGTTTCTGAGGCTAATTCTTGAACCGTAAGTCATAGACGCTAGATCTTGGCGGCATTCGTCTCAGCGCCTGGCAATTAGTATAGAAGCCCTGTCTTTGACTTCTCTGCATGTTTCCCAGGCGAGCTATTGACAAGTAAATCCTAGACGCTCGATCTTGGTTATTTTCGCTTTCGCGGCTGGCAGCAAAGTTCAGAACCATGTTTCTGTGAATAACTTTTGAACCGTAAGTCACAGACGCTCGCTCTTGGCTGCATTCGTTTCAGCTCGTGGCAGCCTGTCTAAAAAACACAATCTTGGACTTCTCTGGATGTTTCCCAGGCGAGCTATTGGCAGCATGTTCAGAACCACTGTTTCTGAGGCTAATTCTTGAACCGTAAGTCATAGACGCTAGATCTTGGCGGCATTCGTCTCAGCGCCTGGCAATTAGTATAGAAGCACTGTCTTTGACTTCTCTGGATGTTTCCCAGGCGAGCTATTGACAAGTAAATCCTAGACGCTCGATCTTGGTTATTTTCGCTTTCGCGGCTGGCAGCAAAGTTCAGAACCATGTTTCTGTGAATAACTCTTGAACCGTAAGTCACAGACGCTCGCTCTTGGCTGCATTCGTTTCAGCTCGTGGCAGCCAGTCTAAAAAACACAATCTTGGACTTCTCTGGATGTTTCCCAGGCGAGCTATTGGCAGCATGTTCAGAACCACTGTTTCTGAGGCTAATTCTTGAACCGTAAGTCATAGACGCTCGATCTTGGCGGCATTCGTCTCAGCGCCTGGCAATTAGTATAGAAGCACTGTTTCCCACTGTTTCTGAGGCTAATTCTTGAACCGTAAGTCATAGACGCTAGATCTTGGCGGCATTCGTCTCAGCGCCTGGCAATTAGTATAGAAGCACTGTCTTTGACTTCTCTGGATGTTTCCCAGGCGAGCTATTGACAAGTAAATCCTAGACGCTCGATCTTGGTTATTTTCGCTTTCGCGGCTGGCAGCAAAGTTCAGAACCATGTTTCTGTGAATAACTCTTGAACCGTAAGTCACAGACGCTCGCTCTTGGCTGCATTCGTTTCAGCTCGTGGCAGCCAGTCTAAAAAACACAATCTTGGACTTCCCTGGATGTTTCCCAGGCGAGCTATTGGCAGCATGTTCAGAACCACTGTTTCTGAGGCTAATTCTTGAACCGTAAGTCATAGACGCTCGATCTTGGCGGCATTCGTCTCAGCGCCTGGCAATTAGTATAGAAGCACTGTTTCCCACTGTTTCTGAGGCTAATTCTTGAACCGTAACTCATAGACGCTAGATCTTGGCGGCATTCGTCTCAGCGCCTGGCAATTAGTATAGAAGCACTGTCTTTGACTTCTCTGGATGTTTCCCAGGCGAGCTATTGACAAGTAAATCCTAGACGCTCGATCTTGGTTATTTTCGCTTTCGCGGCTGGCAGCAAAGTTCAGAACCATGTTTCTGTGAATAACTCTTGAACCGTAAGTCACAGACGCTCGCTCTTGGCTGCATTCGTTTCAGCTCGTGGCAGCCAGTCTAAAAAACACAATCTTGGACTTCTCTGGATGTTTCCCAGGCGAGCTATTGGCAGCATGTTCAGAACCACTGTTTCTGAGGCTAAATCTTGAACCGTAAGTCATAGACGCTCGATCTTGGCGGCATTCGTCTCAGCGCCTGGCAATTAGTATAGAAGCACTGTTTCCCACTGTTTCTGAGGCTAATTCTTGAACCGTAAGTCATAGACGCTAGATCTTGGCGGCATTCGTCTCAGCACCTGGCAATTAGTATAGAAGCACTGTCTTTGACTTCTCTGGATGTTTCCCAGGCGAGCTATTGACAAGTAAATCCTAGACGCTCGATCTTGGTTATTTTCGCTTTCGCGGCTGGCAGCAAAGTTCAGAACCATGTTTCTGTGAATAACTCTTGAACCGTAAGTCACAGACGCTCGCTCTTGGCTGCATTCGTTTCAGCTCGTGGCAGCCAGTCTAAAAAACACAATCTTGGACTTCTCTGGATGTTTCCCAGGCGAGCTATTGGCAGCATGTTCAGAACCACTGTTTCTGAGGCTAAATCTTGAACCGTAAGTCATAGACGCTCGATCTTGGCGGCATTCGTCTCAGCGCCTGGCAATTAGTATAGAAGCACTGTTTCCCACTGTTTCTGAGGCTAATTCTTGAACCGTAAGTCATAGACGCTAGATCTTGGCGGCATTCGTCTCAGCACCTGGCAATTAGTATAGAAGCACTGTCTTTGACTTCTCTGGATGTTTCCCAGGCGAGCTATTGACAAGTAAATCCTAGACGCTCGATCTTGGTTATTTTCGCTTTCGCGGCTGGCAGCAAAGTTCAGAACCATGTTTCTGTGAATAACTTTTGAACCGTAAGTCACAGACGCTCGCTCTTGGCTGCATTCGTTTCAGCTCGTGGCAGCCAGTCTAAAAAACACAATCTTGGACTTCTCTGGATGTTTCTCAGGCGAGCTATTGGCAGCATGTTCAGAACCACTGTTTCTGAGGCTAATTCTTGAACCGTAAGTCATAGACGCTCGATCTTGGCGGCATTCGTCTCAGCGCCTGGCAATTAGTATAGAAGCACTGTTTCCCACTGTTTCTGAGGCTAATTCTTGAACCGTAACTCATAGACGCTAGATCTTGGCGGCATTCGTCTCAGCGCCTGGCAATTAGTATAGAAGCACTGTCTTTGACTTCTCTGGATGTTTCCCAGGCGAGCTATTGACAAGTAAATCCTAGACGCTCGATCTTGGTTATTTTCGCTTTCGCGGCTGGCAGCAAAGTTCAGAACCATGTTTCTGTGAATAACTCTTGAACCGTAAGTCACAGACGCTCGCTCTTGGCTGCATTCGTTTCAGCTCGTGGCAGCCAGTCTAAAAAACACAATCTTGGACTTCTCTGGATGTTTCCCAGGCGAGCTATTGGCAGCATGTTCAGAACCACTGTTTCTGAGGCTAATTCTTGAACCGTAAGTCATAGACGCTCGATCTTGGCGGCATTCGTCTCAGCGCCTGGCAATTAGTATAGAAGCACTGTTTCCCACTGTTTCTGAGGCTAATTCTTGAACCGTAAGTCATAGACGCTAGATCTTGGCGGCATTCGTCTCAGCGCCTGGCAATTAGTATAGAAGCACTGTATTTGACTTCTCTGGATGTTTCCCAGGCGAGCTATTGACAAGTAAATACTAGACGCTCGATCTTGGTTATTTTCGCTTTCGCGGCTGGCAGCAAAGTTCAGAACCATGTTTCTGTGAATAACTTTTGAACCGTAAGTCACAGACGCTCGCTCTTGGCTGCATTCGTTTCAGCTCGTGGCAGCCAGTCTAAAAAACACAATCTTGGACTTCTCTGGATGTTTCCCAGGCGAGCTATTGGCAGCATGTTCAGAACCACTGTTTCTGAGGCTAATTCTTGAACCGTAAGTCATAGACGCTCGATCTTGGCGGCATTCGTCTCAGCGCCTGGCAATTAGTATAGAAGCACTGTTTCCCACTGTTTCTGAGGCTAATTCTTGAACCGTAAGTCATAGACGCTAGATCTTGGCGGCATTCGTCTCAGCGCCTGGCAATTAGTATAGAAGCACTGTATTTGACTTCTCTGGATGTTTCCCAGGCGAGCTATTGACAAGTAAATCCTAGACGCTCGATCTTGGTTATTTTCGCTTTCGCGGCTGGCAGCAAAGTTCAGTACCATGTTTCTGTGAATAACTTTTGAACCGTAAGTCACAGACGCTCGCTCTTGGCTGCATTCGTTTCAGCTCGTGGCAGCCAGTCTAAAAAAACACAATCTTGGACTTCTCTGGATGTTTCCCAGGCGAGCTATTGGCAGCATGTTCAGAACCACTGTTTCTGAGGCTAATTCTTGAACCGTAAGTCATAGACGCTCGATCTTGGCGGCATTCGTCTCAGCGCCTGGCAATTAGTATAGAAGCACTGTTTCCCACTGTTTCTGAGGCTAATTCTTGAACCGTAAGTCATAGACGCTAGATCTTGGCGGCATTCGTCTCAGCGCCTGGCAATTAGTATAGAAGCCCTGTCTTTGACTTCTCTGCATGTTTCCCAGGCGAGCTATTGACAAGTAAATCCTAGACGCTCGATCTTGGTTATTTTCGCTTTCGCGGCTGGCAGCAAAGTTCAGAACCATGTTTCTGTGAATAACTTTTGAACCGTAAGTCACAGACGCTCGCTCTTGGCTGCATTCGTTTCAGCTCGTGGCAGCCTGTGTAAAAAACACAATCTTGGACTTCTCTGGATGTTTCCCAGGCGAGCTATTGGCAGCATGTTCAGAACCACTGTTTCTGAGGCTAATTCTTGAACCGTAAGTCATAGACGCTCGATCTTGGCGGCATTCGTCTCAGCGCCTGGCAATTAGTATAGAAGCACTGTTTCCCACTGTTTCTGAGGCTAATTCTTGAACCGTAAGTCATAGACGCTAGATCTTGGCGGCATTCGTCTCAGCGCCTGGCAATTAGTATAGAAGCACTGTTTCCCACTGTTTCTGAGGCTAATTCTTGAACCGTAAGTCATAGACGCTAGATCTTGGCGGCATTCGTCTCAGCGCCTGGCAATTAGTATAGAAGCACTGTCTTTGACTTCTCTGGATGTTTCCCAGGCGAGCTATTGACAAGTAAATCTTAGACGCTCGATCTTGGTTATTTTCGCTTTCGCGGCTGGCAGCAAAGTTCAGAACCATGTTTCTGTGAATAACTCTTGAACCGTAAGTCACAGACGCTCGCTCTTGGCTGCATTCGTTTCAGCTCGTGGCAGCCAGTCTAAAAAACACAATCTTGGACTTCTCTGGATGTTTCCCAGGCGAGCTATTGGCAGCATGTTCAGAACCACTGTTTCTGAGGCTAATTCTTGAACCGTAAGTCATAGACGCTCGCACTTGGCGGCATTCGTCTCAGCGCCTGGCAATTAGTATAGAAGCACTGTTTCCCACTGTTTCTGAGGCTAATTCTTGAACCGTAAGTCATAGACGCTAGATCTTGTCGGCATTCGTCTCAGCGCCTGGCAATTAGTATAGAAGCACGGTCTTTGACTTCTCTGGATGTTTCCCAGGCGAGCTATTGACAAGTAAATCCTAGACGCTCGATCTTGGTTATTTTCGCTTTCGCGGCTGGCAGCAAAGTTCAGAACCATGTTTCTGTGAATAACTCTTGAACCGTAAGTCACAGATGCTCGCTCTTGGCTGCATTCGTTTCAGCTCGTGGCAGCCAGTCTAAAAAACACAATCTTGGACCTCTCTGGATGTTTCCCAGGCGAGCTATTGGCAACATGTTCAGAACCACTGTTTCTGAGGCTAATTCTTGAACCGTAAGTCATAGACGCTCGATCTTGGCGGCATTCGTCTCAGCGCCTGGCAATTAGTATAGAAGCACTGTTTCCCACTGTTTCTGAGGCTAATTCTTGAACCGTAAGTCATAGACGCTAGATCGTGGCGGCATTCGTCTCAGCGCCTGGCAATTAGTATAGAAGCACTGTCTTTGACTTCTCTGGATGTTTCCCAGGCGAGCTATTGACAAGTAAATCCTAGACGCTCGATCTTGGTTATTTTCGCTTTCGCGGCTGGCAGCAAAGTTCAGAACCATGTTTCTGTGAATAACTCTTGAACCGTAAGTCACAGACGCTCGCTCTTGGCTGCATTCGTTTCAGCTCGTGGCAGCCAGTCTAAAAAACACAATCTTGGACTTCTCTGGATGTTTCCCAGGCGAGCTATTGGCAGCATGTTCAGAACCACTGTTTCTGAGGCTAAATCTTGAACCGTAAGTCATAGACGCTCGATCTTGGCGGCATTCGTCTCAGCGCCTGGCAATTAGTATAGAAGCACTGTTTCCCACTGTTTCTGAGGCTAATTCTTGAACCGTAAGTCATAGACGCTAGATCTTGGCGGCATTCGTCTCAGCACCTGGCAATTAGTATAGAAGCACTGTCTTTGACTTCTCTGGATGTTTCCCAGGCGAGCTATTGACAAGTAAATCCTAGACGCTCGATCTTGGTTATTTTCGCTTTCGCGGCTGGCAGCAAAGTTCAGAACCATGTTTCTGTGAATAACTTTTGAACCGTAAGTCACAGACGCTCGCTCTTGGCTGCATTCGTTTCAGCTCGTGGCAGCCAGTCTAAAAAACACAATCTTGGACTTCTCTGGATGTTTCTCAGGCGAGCTATTGGCAGCATGTTCAGAACCACTGTTTCTGAGGCTAATTCTTGAACCGTAAGTCATAGACGCTCGATCTTGGCGGCATTCGTCTCAGCGCCTGGCAATTAGTATAGAAGCACTGTTTCCCACTGTTTCTGAGGCTAATTCTTGAACCGTAACTCATAGACGCTAGATCTTGGCGGCATTCGTCTCAGCGCCTGGCAATTAGTATAGAAGCACTGTCTTTGACTTCTCTGGATGTTTCCCAGGCGAGCTATTGACAAGTAAATCCTAGACGCTCGATCTTGGTTATTTTCGCTTTCGCGGCTGGCAGCAAAGTTCAGAACCATGTTTCTGTGAATAACTCTTGAACCGTAAGTCACAGACGCTCGCTCTTGGCTGCATTCGTTTCAGCTCGTGGCAGCCAGTCTAAAAAACACAATCTTGGACTTCTCTGGATGTTTCCCAGGCGAGCTATTGGCAGCATGTTCAGAACCACTGTTTCTGAGGCTAATTCTTGAACCGTAAGTCATAGACGCTCGATCTTGGCGGCATTCGTCTCAGCGCCTGGCAATTAGTATAGAAGCACTGTTTCCCACTGTTTCTGAGGCTAATTCTTGAACCGTAAGTCATAGACGCTAGATCTTGGCGGCATTCGTCTCAGCGCCTGGCAATTAGTATAGAAGCACTGTATTTGACTTCTCTGGATGTTTCCCAGGCGAGCTATTGACAAGTAAATACTAGACGCTCGATCTTGGTTATTTTCGCTTTCGCGGCTGGCAGCAAAGTTCAGAACCATGTTTCTGTGAATAACTTTTGAACCGTAAGTCACAGACGCTCGCTCTTGGCTGCATTCGTTTCAGCTCGTGGCAGCCAGTCTAAAAAACACAATCTTGGACTTCTCTGGATGTTTCCCAGGCGAGCTATTGGCAGCATGTTCAGAACCACTGTTTCTGAGGCTAATTCTTGAACCGTAAGTCATAGACGCTCGATCTTGGCGGCATTCGTCTCAGCGCCTGGCAATTAGTATAGAAGCACTGTTTCCCACTGTTTCTGAGGCTAATTCTTGAACCGTAAGTCATAGACGCTAGATCTTGGCGGCATTCGTCTCAGCGCCTGGCAATTAGTATAGAAACACTGTATTTGACTTCTCTGGATGTTTCCCAGGCGAGCTATTGACAAGTAAATCCTAGACGCTCGATCTTGGTTATTTTCGCTTTCGCGGCTGGCAGCAAAGTTCAGTACCATGTTTCTGTGAATAACTTTTGAACCGTAAGTCACAGACGCTCGCTCTTGGCTGCATTCGTTTCAGCTCGTGGCAGCCAGTCTAAAAAAACACAATCTTGGACTTCTCTGGATGTTTCCCAGGCGAGCTATTGGCAGCATGTTCAGAACCACTGTTTCTGAGGCTAATTCTTGAACCGTAAGTCATAGACGCTCGATCTTGGCGGCATTCGTCTCAGCGCCTGGCAATTAGTATAGAAGCACTGTTTCCCACTGTTTCTGAGGCTAATTCTTGAACCGTAAGTCATAGACGCTAGATCTTGGCGGCATTCGTCTCAGCGCCTGGCAATTAGTATAGAAGCCCTGTCTTTGACTTCTCTGCATGTTTCCCAGGCGAGCTATTGACAAGTAAATCCTAGACGCTCGATCTTGGTTATTTTCGCTTTCGCGGCTGGCAGCAAAGTTCAGAACCATGTTTCTGTGAATAACTTTTGAACCGTAAGTCACAGACGCTCGCTCTTGGCTGCATTCGTTTCAGCTCGTGGCAGCCTGTCTAAAAAACACAATCTTGGACTTCTCTGGATGTTTCCCAGGCGAGCTATTGGCAGCATGTTCAGAACCACTGTTTCTGAGGCTAATTCTTGAACCGTAAGTCATAGACGCTCGATCTTGGCGGCATTCGTCTCAGCGCCTGGCAATTAGTATAGAAGCACTGTTTCCCACTGTTTCTGAGGCTAATTCTTGAACCGTAAGTCATAGACGCTAGATCTTGGCGGCATTCGTCTCAGCGCCTGGCAATTAGTATAGAAGCACTGTTTCCCACTGTTTCTGAGGCTAATTCTTGAACCGTAAGTCATAGACGCTAGATCTTGGCGGCATTCGTCTCAGCGCCTGGCAATTAGTATAGAAGCACTGTCTTTGACTTCTCTGGATGTTTCCCAGGCGAGCTATTGACAAGTAAATCCTAGACGCTCGATCTTGGTTATTTTCGCTTTCGCGGCTGGCAGCAAAGTTCAGAACCATGTTTCTGTGAATAACTCTTGAACCGTAAGTCACAGACGCTCGCTCTTGGCTGCATTCGTTTCAGCTCGTGGCAGCCAGTCTAAAAAACACAATCTTGGACTTCTCTGGATGTTTCCCAGGCGAGCTATTGGCAGCATGTTCAGAACCACTGTTTCTGAGGCTAATTCTTGAACCGTAAGTCATAGACGCTCGATCTTGGCGGCATTCGTCTCAGCGCCTGGCAATTAGTATAGAAGCACTGTTTCCCACTGTTTCTGAGGCTAATTCTTGAACCGTAAGTCATAGACGCTAGATCTTGTCGGCATTCGTCTCAGCGCCTGGCAATTAGTATAGAAGCACGGTCTTTGACTTCTCTGGATGTTTCCCAGGCGAGCTATTGACAAGTAAATCCTAGACGCTCGATCTTGGTTATTTTCGCTTTCGCGGCTGGCAGCAAAGTTCAGAACCATGTTTCTGTGAATAACTTTTGAACCGTAAGTCACAGACGCTCGCTCTTGGCTGCATTCGTTTCAGCTCGTGGCAGCCAGTCTAAAAAACACAATCTTGGACTTCTCTGGATGTTTCCCAGGCGAGCTATTGGCAGCATGTTCAGAACCACTGTTTCTGAGGCTAATTCTTGAACCGTAAGTCATAGACGCTCGATCTTGGCGGCATTCGTCTCAGCGCCTGGCAATTAGTATAGAAGCACTGTTTCCCACTGTTTCTGAGGCTAATTCTTGAACCGTAAGTCATAGACGCTAGATCTTGGCGGCATTCGTCTCAGCGCCTGGCAATTAGTATAGAAGCACTGTATTTGACTTCTCTGGATGTTTCCCAGGCGAGCTATTGACAAGTAAATCCTAGACGCTCGATCTTGGTTATTTTCGCTTTCGCGGCTGGCAGCAAAGTTCAGTACCATGTTTCTGTGAATAACTTTTGAACCGTAAGTCACAGACGCTCGCTCTTGGCTGCATTCGTTTCAGCTCGTGGCAGCCAGTCTAAAAAAACACAATCTTGGACTTCTCTGGATGTTTCCCAGGCGAGCTATTGGCAGCATGTTCAGAACCACTGTTTCTGAGGCTAATTCTTGAACCGTAAGTCATAGACGCTCGATCTTGGCGGCATTCGTCTCAGCGCCTGGCAATTAGTATAGAAGCACTGTTTCCCACTGTTTCTGAGGCTAATTCTTGAACCGTAAGTCATAGACGCTAGATCTTGGCGGCATTCGTCTCAGCGCCTGGCAATTAGTATAGAAGCCCTGTCTTTGACTTCTCTGCATGTTTCCCAGGCGAGCTATTGACAAGTAAATCCTAGACGCTCGATCTTGGTTATTTTCGCTTTCGCGGCTGGCAGCAAAGTTCAGAACCATGTTTCTGTGAATAACTTTTGAACCGTAAGTCACAGACGCTCGCTCTTGGCTGCATTCGTTTCAGCTCGTGGCAGCCTGTCTAAAAAACACAATCTTGGACTTCTCTGGATGTTTCCCAGGCGAGCTATTGGCAGCATGTTCAGAACCACTGTTTCTGAGGCTAATTCTTGAACCGTAAGTCATAGACGCTAGATCTTGGCGGCATTCGTCTCAGCGCCTGGCAATTAGTATAGAAGCACTGTCTTTGACTTCTCTGGATGTTTCCCAGGCGAGCTATTGACAAGTAAATCCTAGACGCTCGATCTTGGTTATTTTCGCTTTCGCGGCTGGCAGCAAAGTTCAGAACCATGTTTCTGTGAATAACTCTTGAACCGTAAGTCACAGACGCTCGCTCTTGGCTGCATTCGTTTCAGCTCGTGGCAGCCAGTCTAAAAAACACAATCTTGGACTTCTCTGGATGTTTCCCAGGCGAGCTATTGGCAGCATGTTCAGAACCACTGTTTCTGAGGCTAATTCTTGAACCGTAAGTCATAGACGCTCGATCTTGGCGGCATTCGTCTCAGCGCCTGGCAATTAGTATAGAAGCACTGTTTCCCACTGTTTCTGAGGCTAATTCTTGAACCGTAAGTCATAGACGCTAGATCTTGGCGGCATTCGTCTCAGCGCCTGGCAATTAGTATAGAAGCACTGTCTTTGACTTCTCTGGATGTTTCCCAGGCGAGCTATTGACAAGTAAATCCTAGACGCTCGATCTTGGTTATTTTCGCTTTCGCGGCTGGCAGCAAAGTTCAGAACCATGTTTCTGTGAATAACTCTTGAACCGTAAGTCACAGACGCTCGCTCTTGGCTGCATTCGTTTCAGCTCGTGGCAGCCAGTCTAAAAAACACAATCTTGGACTTCCCTGGATGTTTCCCAGGCGAGCTATTGGCAGCATGTTCAGAACCACTGTTTCTGAGGCTAATTCTTGAACCGTAAGTCATAGACGCTCGATCTTGGCGGCATTCGTCTCAGCGCCTGGCAATTAGTATAGAAGCACTGTTTCCCACTGTTTCTGAGGCTAATTCTTGAACCGTAACTCATAGACGCTAGATCTTGGCGGCATTCGTCTCAGCGCCTGGCAATTAGTATAGAAGCACTGTCTTTGACTTCTCTGGATGTTTCCCAGGCGAGCTATTGACAAGTAAATCCTAGACGCTCGATCTTGGTTATTTTCGCTTTCGCGGCTGGCAGCAAAGTTCAGAACCATGTTTCTGTGAATAACTCTTGAACCGTAAGTCACAGACGCTCGCTCTTGGCTGCATTCGTTTCAGCTCGTGGCAGCCAGTCTAAAAAACACAATCTTGGACTTCTCTGGATGTTTCCCAGGCGAGCTATTGGCAGCATGTTCAGAACCACTGTTTCTGAGGCTAAATCTTGAACCGTAAGTCATAGACGCTCGATCTTGGCGGCATTCGTCTCAGCGCCTGGCAATTAGTATAGAAGCACTGTTTCCCACTGTTTCTGAGGCTAATTCTTGAACCGTAAGTCATAGACGCTAGATCTTGGCGGCATTCGTCTCAGCACCTGGCAATTAGTATAGAAGCACTGTCGTTGACTTCTCTGGATGTTTCCCAGGCGAGCTATTGACAAGTAAATCCTAGACGCTCGATCTTGGTTATTTTCGCTTTCGCGGCTGGCAGCAAAGTTCAGAACCATGTTTCTGTGAATAACTCTTGAACCGTAAGTCACAGACGCTCGCTCTTGGCTGCATTCGTTTCAGCTCGTGGCAGCCAGTCTAAAAAACACAATCTTGGACTTCTCTGGATGTTTCCCAGGCGAGCTATTGGCAGCATGTTCAGAACCACTGTTTCTGAGGCTAAATCTTGAACCGTAAGTCATAGACGCTCGATCTTGGCGGCATTCGTCTCAGCGCCTGGCAATTAGTATAGAAGCACTGTTTCCCACTGTTTCTGAGGCTAATTCTTGAACCGTAAGTCATAGACGCTAGATCTTGGCGGCATTCGTCTCAGCACCTGGCAATTAGTATAGAAGCACTGTCTTTGACTTCTCTGGATGTTTCCCAGGCGAGCTATTGACAAGTAAATCCTAGACGCTCGATCTTGGTTATTTTCGCTTTCGCGGCTGGCAGCAAAGTTCAGAACCATGTTTCTGTGAATAACTTTTGAACCGTAAGTCACAGACGCTCGCTCTTGGCTGCATTCGTTTCAGCTCGTGGCAGCCAGTCTAAAAAACACAATCTTGGACTTCTCTGGATGTTTCTCAGGCGAGCTATTGGCAGCATGTTCAGAACCACTGTTTCTGAGGCTAATTCTTGAACCGTAAGTCATAGACGCTCGATCTTGGCGGCATTCGTCTCAGCGCCTGGCAATTAGTATAGAAGCACTGTTTCCCACTGTTTCTGAGGCTAATTCTTGAACCGTAACTCATAGACGCTAGATCTTGGCGGCATTCGTCTCAGCGCCTGGCAATTAGTATAGAAGCACTGTCTTTGACTTCTCTGGATGTTTCCCAGGCGAGCTATTGACAAGTAAATCCTAGACGCTCGATCTTGGTTATTTTCGCTTTCGCGGCTGGCAGCAAAGTTCAGAACCATGTTTCTGTGAATAACTCTTGAACCGTAAGTCACAGACGCTCGCTCTTGGCTGCATTCGTTTCAGCTCGTGGCAGCCAGTCTAAAAAACACAATCTTGGACTTCTCTGGATGTTTCCCAGGCGAGCTATTGGCAGCATGTTCAGAACCACTGTTTCTGAGGCTAATTCTTGAACCGTAAGTCATAGACGCTCGATCTTGGCGGCATTCGTCTCAGCGCCTGGCAATTAGTATAGAAGCACTGTTTCCCACTGTTTCTGAGGCTAATTCTTGAACCGTAAGTCATAGACGCTAGATCTTGGCGGCATTCGTCTCAGCGCCTGGCAATTAGTATAGAAGCACTGTATTTGACTTCTCTGGATGTTTCCCAGGCGAGCTATTGACAAGTAAATACTAGACGCTCGATCTTGGTTATTTTCGCTTTCGCGGCTGGCAGCAAAGTTCAGAACCATGTTTCTGTGAATAACTTTTGAACCGTAAGTCACAGACGCTCGCTCTTGGCTGCATTCGTTTCAGCTCGTGGCAGCCAGTCTAAAAAACACAATCTTGGACTTCTCTGGATGTTTCCCAGGCGAGCTATTGGCAGCATGTTCAGAACCACTGTTTCTGAGGCTAATTCTTGAACCGTAAGTCATAGACGCTCGATCTTGGCGGCATTCGTCTCAGCGCCTGGCAATTAGTATAGAAGCACTGTTTCCCACTGTTTCTGAGGCTAATTCTTGAACCGTAAGTCATAGACGCTAGATCTTGGCGGCATTCGTCTCAGCGCCTGGCAATTAGTATAGAAGCACTGTATTTGACTTCTCTGGATGTTTCCCAGGCGAGCTATTGACAAGTAAATCCTAGACGCTCGATCTTGGTTATTTTCGCTTTCGCGGCTGGCAGCAAAGTTCAGTACCATGTTTCTGTGAATAACTTTTGAACCGTAAGTCACAGACGCTCGCTCTTGGCTGCATTCGTTTCAGCTCGTGGCAGCCAGTCTAAAAAAACACAATCTTGGACTTCTCTGGATGTTTCCCAGGCGAGCTATTGGCAGCATGTTCAGAACCACTGTTTCTGAGGCTAATTCTTGAACCGTAAGTCATAGACGCTCGATCTTGGCGGCATTCGTCTCAGCGCCTGGCAATTAGTATAGAAGCACTGTTTCCCACTGTTTCTGAGGCTAATTCTTGAACCGTAAGTCATAGACGCTAGATCTTGGCGGCATTCGTCTCAGCGCCTGGCAATTAGTATAGAAGCCCTGTCTTTGACTTCTCTGCATGTTTCCCAGGCGAGCTATTGACAAGTAAATCCTAGACGCTCGATCTTGGTTATTTTCGCTTTCGCGGCTGGCAGCAAAGTTCAGTACCATGTTTCTGTGAATAACTTTTGAACCGTAAGTCACAGACGCTCGCTCTTGGCTGCATTCGTTTCAGCTCGTGGCAGCCTGTCTAAAAAACACAATCTTGGACTTCTCTGGATGTTTCCCAGGCGAGCTATTGGCAGCATGTTCAGAACCACTGTTTCTGAGGCTAATTCTTGAACCGTAAGTCATAGACGCTCGATCTTGGCGGCATTCGTCTCAGCGCCTGGCAATTAGTATAGAAGCACTGTTTCCCACTGTTTCTGAGGCTAATTCTTGAACCGTAAGTCATAGACGCTAGATCTTGGCGGCATTCGTCTCAGCGCCTGGCAATTAGTATAGAAGCACTGTTTCCCACTGTTTCTGAGGCTAATTCTTGAACCGTAAGTCATAGACGCTAGATCGTGGCGGCATTCGTCTCAGCGCCTGGCAATTAGTATAGAAGCACTGTCTTTGACTTCTCTGGATGTTTCCCAGGCGAGCTATTGACAAGTAAATCCTAGACGCTCGATCTTGGTTATTTTCGCTTTCGCGGCTGGCAGCAAAGTTCAGAACCATGTTTCTGTGAATAACTCTTGAACCGTAAGTCACAGACGCTCGCTCTTGGCTGCATTCGTTTCAGCTCGTGGCAGCCAGTCTAAAAAACACAATCTTGGACTTCTCTGGATGTTTCCCAGGCGAGCTATTGGCAGCATGTTCAGAACCACTGTTTCTGAGGCTAAATCTTGAACCGTAAGTCATAGACGCTCGATCTTGGCGGCATTCGTCTCAGCGCCTGGCAATTAGTATAGAAGCACTGTTTCCCACTGTTTCTGAGGCTAATTCTTGAACCGTAAGTCATAGACGCTAGATCTTGGCGGCATTCGTCTCAGCACCTGGCAATTAGTATAGAAGCACTGTCTTTGACTTCTCTGGATGTTTCCCAGGCGAGCTATTGACAAGTAAATCCTAGACGCTCGATCTTGGTTATTTTCGCTTTCGCGGCTGGCAGCAAAGTTCAGAACCATGTTTCTGTGAATAACTTTTGAACCGTAAGTCACAGACGCTCGCTCTTGGCTGCATTCGTTTCAGCTCGTGGCAGCCAGTCTAAAAAACACAATCTTGGACTTCTCTGGATGTTTCTCAGGCGAGCTATTGGCAGCATGTTCAGAACCACTGTTTCTGAGGCTAATTCTTGAACCGTAAGTCATAGACGCTCGATCTTGGCGGCATTCGTCTCAGCGCCTGGCAATTAGTATAGAAGCACTGTTTCCCACTGTTTCTGAGGCTAATTCTTGAACCGTAACTCATAGACGCTAGATCTTGGCGGCATTCGTCTCAGCGCCTGGCAATTAGTATAGAAGCACTGTCTTTGACTTCTCTGGATGTTTCCCAGGCGAGCTATTGACAAGTAAATCCTAGACGCTCGATCTTGGTTATTTTCGCTTTCGCGGCTGGCAGCAAAGTTCAGAACCATGTTTCTGTGAATAACTCTTGAACCGTAAGTCACAGACGCTCGCTCTTGGCTGCATTCGTTTCAGCTCGTGGCAGCCAGTCTAAAAAACACAATCTTGGACTTCTCTGGATGTTTCCCAGGCGAGCTATTGGCAGCATGTTCAGAACCACTGTTTCTGAGGCTAATTCTTGAACCGTAAGTCATAGACGCTCGATCTTGGCGGCATTCGTCTCAGCGCCTGGCAATTAGTATAGAAGCACTGTTTCCCACTGTTTCTGAGGCTAATTCTTGAACCGTAAGTCATAGACGCTAGATCTTGGCGGCATTCGTCTCAGCGCCTGGCAATTAGTATAGAAGCACTGTATTTGACTTCTCTGGATGTTTCCCAGGCGAGCTATTGACAAGTAAATACTAGACGCTCGATCTTGGTTATTTTCGCTTTCGCGGCTGGCAGCAAAGTTCAGAACCATGTTTCTGTGAATAACTTTTGAACCGTAAGTCACAGACGCTCGCTCTTGGCTGCATTCGTTTCAGCTCGTGGCAGCCAGTCTAAAAAACACAATCTTGGACTTCTCTGGATGTTTCCCAGGCGAGCTATTGGCAGCATGTTCAGAACCACTGTTTCTGAGGCTAATTCTTGAACCGTAAGTCATAGACGCTCGATCTTGGCGGCATTCGTCTCAGCGCCTGGCAATTAGTATAGAAGCACTGTTTCCCACTGTTTCTGAGGCTAATTCTTGAACCGTAAGTCATAGACGCTAGATCTTGGCGGCATTCGTCTCAGCGCCTGGCAATTAGTATAGAAGCACTGTCTTTGACTTCTCTGGATGTTTCCCAGGCGAGCTATTGACAAGTAAATCCTAGACGCTCGATCTTGGTTATTTTCGCTTTCGCGGCTGGCAGCAAAGTTCAGAACCATGTTTCTGTGAATAACTTTTGAACCGTAAGTCACAGACGCTCGCTCTTGGCTGCATTCGTTTCAGCTCGTGGCAGCCTGTCTAAAAAACACAATCTTGGACTTCTCTGGATGTTTCCCAGGCGAGCTATTGGCAGCATGTTCAGAACCACTGTTTCTGAGGCTAATTCTTGAACCGTAAGTCATAGACGCTCGATCTTGGCGGCATTCGTCTCAGCGCCTGGCAATTAGTATAGAAGCACTGTTTCCCACTGTTTCTGAGGCTAATTCTTGAACCGTAAGTCATAGACGCTAGATCTTGGCGGCATTCGTCTCAGCGCCTGGCAATTAGTATAGAAGCACTGTTTCCCACTGTTTCTGAGGCTAATTCTTGAACCGTAAGTCATAGACGCTAGATCTTGGCGGCATTCGTCTCAGCGCCTGGCAATTAGTATAGAAGCACTGTCTTTGACTTCTCTGGATGTTTCCCAGGCGAGCTATTGACAAGTAAATCTTAGACGCTCGATCTTGGTTATTTTCGCTTTCGCGGCTGGCAGCAAAGTTCAGAACCATGTTTCTGTGAATAACTCTTGAACCGTAAGTCACAGACGCTCGCTCTTGGCTGCATTCGTTTCAGCTCGTGGCAGCCAGTCTAAAAAACACAATCTTGGACTTCTCTGGATGTTTCCCAGGCGAGCTATTGGCAGCATGTTCAGAACCACTGTTTCTGAGGCTAATTCTTGAACCGTAAGTCATAGACGCTCGCACTTGGCGGCATTCGTCTCAGCGCCTGGCAATTAGTATAGAAGCACTGTTTCCCACTGTTTCTGAGGCTAATTCTTGAACCGTAAGTCATAGACGCTAGATCTTGTCGGCATTCGTCTCAGCGCCTGGCAATTAGTATAGAAGCACGGTCTTTGACTTCTCTGGATGTTTCCCAGGCGAGCTATTGACAAGTAAATCCTAGACGCTCGATCTTGGTTATTTTCGCTTTCGCGGCTGGCAGCAAAGTTCAGAACCATGTTTCTGTGAATAACTCTTGAACCGTAAGTCACAGATGCTCGCTCTTGGCTTCATTCGTTTCAGCTCGTGGCAGCCAGTCTAAAAAACACAATCTTGGACCTCTCTGGATGTTTCCCAGGCGAGCTATTGGCAGCATGTTCAGAACCACTGTTTCTGAGGCTAATTCTTGAACCGTAAGTCATAGACGCTCGATCTTGGCGGCATTCGTCTCAGCGCCTGGCAATTAGTATAGAAGCACTGTTTCCCACTGTTTCTGAGGCTAATTCTTGAACCGTAAGTCATAGACGCTAGATCGTGGCGGCATTCGTCTCAGCGCCTGGCAATTAGTATAGAAGCACTGTATTTGACTTCTCTGGATGTTTCCCAGGCGAGCTATTGACAAGTAAATCCTAGACGCTCGATCTTGGTTATTTTCGCTTTCGCGGCTGGCAGCAAAGTTCAGAACCATGTTTCTGTGAATAACTCTTGAACCGTAAGTCACAGACGCTCGCTCTTGGCTGCATTCGTTTCAGCTCGTGGCAGCCAGTCTAAAAAACACTATCTTGGACTTCTCTGGATGTTTCCCAGGCGAGCTATTGGCAGCATGTTCAGAACCACTGTTTCTGAGGCTAATTCTTGATCCGTAAGTCTTAGACGCTCGATCTTGGCGGCATTCGTCTCAGCGCCTGGCAATTAGTATAGAAGCACTGTTTCCCACTGTTTCTGAGGCTAATTCTTGAACCGTAAGTCATAGACGCTAGATCGTGGCGGCATTCGTCTCAGCGCCTGGCAATTAGTATAGAAGCACTGTCTTTGACTTCTCTGGATGTTTCCCATGCGAGCTATTGACAAGTAAATCCTAGACGCTCGATCTTGGTTATTTTCGCTTTCGCGGCTGGCAGCAAAGTTCAGAACCATGTTTCTGTGAATAACTCTTGAACCGTAAGTCACAGACGCTCGCTCTTGGCTGCATTCGTTTCAGCTCGTGGCAGCCAGTCTAAAAAACACAATCTTGGACTTCTCTGGATGTTTCCCAGACGAGCTATTGGCAGCATGTTCAGAACCACTGTTTCTGAGGCTAATTCTTGAACCGTGTCATAGACGCTCGATCTTGGCGGCATTCGTCTCAGCGCCTGGCAATTAGTATAGAAGCACTGTTTCCCACTGTTTCTGAGGCTAATTCTTGAACCGTAAGTCATAGACGCTAGATCTTGGCGGCATTCGTCTCAGCGCCTGGCAATTAGTATAGAAGCACTGTCTTTGACTTCTCTGGATGTTTCCCAGGCGAGCTATTGACAAGTAAATCCTAGACGCTCGATCTTGGTTATTTTCGCTTTCGCGGCTGGCAGCAAAGTTCAGAACCATGTTTCTGTGAATAACTTTTGAACCGTAAGTCACAGACGCTCGCTCTTGGCTGCATTCGTTTCAGCTCGTGGCAGCCAGTCTAAAAAACACTATCTTGGACTTCTCTTGATGTTTCCCAGGCGAGCTATTGGCAGCATGTTCAGAACGACTGTTTCTGAGGCTAATTCTTGAACCGTAAGTCATAGACGCTCGATCTTGGCGGCATTCGTCTCAGCGCCTGGCAATTAGTATAGAAGCACTGTTTCCCACTGTTTCTGAGGCTAATTCTTGAACCGTAAGTCATAGACGCTAGATCTTGGCGGCATTCGTCTCAGCGCCTGTCAATTAGTATAGAAGCACTGTCTTTGACTTCTCTGGATGTTTCCCAGGCGAGCTATTGACAAGTAAATCCTAGACGCTCGATCTTGGTTATTTTCGCTTTCGCGGCTGGCAGCAAAGTTCAGAACCATGTTTCTGTCAATAACTCTTGAACCGTAAGTCACAGACGCTCGCTCTTGGCTGCATTCGTTTCAGCTCGTGGCAGCCAGTCTAAAAAACACAATCTTGGACTTCTCTGGATGTTTCCCAGGCGAGCTATTGGCAGCATGTTCAGAACCACTGTTTCTGAGGCTAATTCTTGAACCGTAAGTCATAGACGCTCGATCTTGGCGGCATTTGTTTAAGCGCCTGCCAATTAGTATAGAAGCACTGTTTCCCACTGTTTCTGAGGCTAATTCTTGAACCGTAAGTCATAGACGCTAGATCTTGGCGGCATTCGTCTCAGCGCCTGGCAATTAGTATAGAAGCACTGTATTTGACTTCTATGGATGTTTCCCAGGCGAGCTATTGACAAGCAAATCCTAGACGCTCGATCTTGGTTATTTTCGCTTTCGCGGCTGGCAGCAAAGTTCAGAACCATGTTTCTGTGAATAACTTTTGAACCGTAAGTCACAGACGCTCGCTCTTGGCTGCATTCGTTTCAGCTCGTGGCAGCCAGTCTAAAAAACACAATCTTGGACTTCTCTGGATGTTTCCCAGGCGAGCTATTGGCAGCATGTTCAGAACCACTGTTTCTGAGGCTAATTCTTGAACCGTAAGTCATAGACGCTCGATCTTGGCGGCATTCGTCTCAGCGCCTGGCAATTAGTATAGAAGCACTGTTTCCCACTGTTTCTGAGGCTAATTCTTGAACCGTAGGTCATAGACGCTCAATCTTGGCGGCATTCGTCTTAGCACCTGGCAATTAGTATAGAAGCACTGTCTTTGACTTCTCTGGATGTTTCCCAGGCGAGCTATTGACAAGTAAATCCTAGACGCTCGATCTTGGTTATTTTCGCTTTCGCGGCTGGCAGCAAAGTTCAGAACCATGTTTCTGTGAATAACTTTTGAACCGTAAGTCACAGACGCTCGCTCTTGGCTGCATTCGTTTCAGCTCGTGGCAGCCAGTCTAAAAAACACAATCTTGGACCTCTCTGGATGTTTCCCAGGCGAGCTATTGGCAGCATGTTCAGAACCACTGTTTCTGAGGCTAATTCTTGAACCGTAAGTCATAGACGCTCGATCTTGGCGGCATTCGTCTCAGCGCCTGGCAATTAGTATAGAAGCACTGTTTCCCACTGTTTCTGAGGCTAATTCTTGAACCGTAAGTCATAGACGCTAGATCGTGGCGGCATTCGTCTCAGCGCCTGGCAATTAGTATAGAAGCACTGTCTTTGACTTCTCTGGATGTTTCCCAGGCGAGCTATTGACAAGTAAATCCTAGACGCTCGATCTTGGTTATTTTCGCTTTCGCGGCTGGCAGCAAAGTTCAGAACCATGTTTCTGTGAATAACTCTTGAACCGTAAGTCACAGACGCTCGCTCTTGGCTGCATTCGTTTCAGCTCGTGGCAGCCAGTCTAAAAAACACAATCTTGGACTTCTCTGGATGTTTCCCAGGCGAGCTATTGGCAGCATGTTCAGAACCACTGTTTCTGAGGCTAATTCTTGAACCGTAAGTCATAGACGCTCGATCTTGGCGGCATTCGTCTCAGCGCCTGGCAATTAGTATAGAAGCACTGTTTCCCACTGTTTCTGAGGCTAATTCTTGAACCGTAAGTCATAGACGCTAGATCTTGGCGGCATTCGTCTCAGCGCCTGGCAATTAGTATAGAAGCCCTGTCTTTGACTTCTCTGGATGTTTCCCAGGCGAGCTATTGACAAGTAAATCCTAGACGCTCGATCTTGGTTATTTTCGCTTTCGCGGCTGGCAGCAAAGTTCAGAACCATGTTTCTGTGAATAACTCTTGAACCGTAAGTCACAGACGCTCGCTCTTGGCTGCATTCGTTTCAGCTCGTGGCAGCCAGTCTAAAAAACACAATCTTGGACTTCTCTGGATGTTTCCCAGGCGAGCTATTGGCAGCATGTTCAGAACCACTGTTTCTGAGGCTAATTCTTGAACCGTAAGTCTTAGACGCTCGATCTTGGCGGCATTCGTCTCAGCGCCTGGCAATTAGTATAGAAGCACTGTTTCCCACTGTTTCTGAGGCTAATTCTTGAACCGTAAGTCATAGACGCTAGATCTTGGCGGCATTCGTCTCAGCGCCTGGCAATTAGTATAGAAGCACTGTTTCCCACTGTTTCTGAGGCTAATTCTTGAACCGTAAGTCATAGACGCTAGATCTTGGCGGCATTCGTCTCAGCGCCTGGCAATTAGTATAGAAGCACTGTATTTGACTTCTCTGGATGTTTCCCAGGCGAGCTATTGACAAGTAAATCTTAGACGCTCGATCTTGGTTATTTTCGCTTTCGCGGCTGGCAGCAAAGTTCAGAACCATGTTTCTGTGAATAACTCTTGAACCGTAAGTCACAGACGCTCGCTCTTGGCTGCATTCGTTTCAGCTCGTGGCAGCCAGTCTAAAAAACACAATCTTGGACTTCTCTGGATGTTTCCCAGGCGAGCTATTGGCAGCATGTTCAGAACCACTGTTTCTGAGGCTAATTCTTGAACCGTAAGTCATAGACGCTCGATCTTGGCGGCATTCGTCTCAGCGCCTGGCAATTAGTATAGAAGCACTGTTTCCCACTGTTTCTGAGGCTAATTCTTGAACCGTAAGTCATAGACGCTAGATCTAGTCGGCATTCGTCTCAGCGCCTGGCAATTAGTATAGAAGCACGGTCTTTGACTTCTCTGGATGTTTCCCAGGCGAGCTATTGACAAGTAAATCCTAGACGCTCGATCTTGGTTATTTTCGCTTTCGCGGCTGGCAGCAAAGTTCAGAACCATGTTTCTGTGAATAACTCCTGAACCGTAAGTCCTAGACGCTCGCTCTTGGCTGCATTCGATTCAGCTCGTGGCAGCCAGTCTAAAAAACACTATCTTGGACTTCTCTGCATGTTTCCCAGGCGAGATATTGGCAGCATGTTCAGAACCATGTTT
>NW_027463343.1:0-32742 GCF_050947455.1 Rhinoderma darwinii | reverse complement strand
CTGACCCAGGTGAAGGGGAGGGGTCCTGGGCTGATGATCCTGGGAAAGCCCAGAGTCTGGAGTTTGGCCTGCAGCATGGAGATGGTGGAGGTGATGATCTGGAAATGGTGGCTGGTGAGTCAACTGAATCTCATGATGTCGGTGAATTGTGCACAAAAATGACAAAGAAAAATATCTTTAAAATGGAAATGCAAGTTCGCAAATTGAGAACTGAAATTAACCTAGAGACTGATCCAAAGGCAAAGCTGATGAAATGTGAGTGTCTGGATGTTTGCACACGTGAGCTGGTGATATTGAAGGAGAGATTGCAGAAAGAATCATGCACAGTACCCAAAATAAAGAACTGGGCAATTGAGAACAAAAGGGAGACCAGAGCCCAAACTGTGAAGAGAAAAAATATCATTGCAAAAAAAGACACTGACTATAAGGCCTCATGCACACGACCGTGTTTTTGCGTCCGCAATTCCCCCGCAAATCCACGGGAGAATTGCGGACCCATTCATTTCTATGGGCCCATACACACTATCCGTGTTTTCACGGGTCTCCGCATGTCCGCACATCCGTGCCGCAGAAATTCCGGACATGTCCTATTATGGGCCGCAAATGCGGTGCGGACATGCCAATAGAAGTCAATGGGCCCGTGGAAATTGCGGATACACCGCCGTGTGTCATCCGCAGTTTGCGGATTTGCGGATCATGTGACCTTCTAAAGGGGGTTTGACCAAGCTTTTGGCATCCTGTTTAAAAGTCCTTTTTTTTTTTTTTTTTTTTCATCCGCATTTTTGCGGATTACATACGGATGAACTGCGGATGACATACGGATGAACTGCGGATGACATTCCACGGAACACGGTCCTGGAATTTGCGGACCAGAAAAACACCACGGTCGTGTGCATGAGGCCTAAGACTGTGTATAATATTGTGGAGCAGGGAAACCCTGGAAGATATGAGTGTGCGGTGGCTGGAGGCTCACAACTCTCATCATGTGTGGGGTCTGTGCAATCAGCCAACACAAATGCTGCTAAAGCTGCAGAGAAATGTGTGCCAGCTGACGAGGGGTTAACTGCAGTAGACTCTATGTGCAGTACAGATGAAGTGAATGCGAGTGGCACTCCTGGGAGTGAGCAAGAAAGTGCCACATATACTGACATTGTAAGTGAGACCTCGCTCAGCGCGGTGATTGACAGTCTGATATCTGATGAACCAGCGGCACAGGCTGAGGTGGACATTGCAGACCCTGTTCTGGAGGTTCAGCCGTCCGCAGTGTCAGTGAATGGAGTGCAGGTTACACAGCGATCAGGAGCAGACACAGGAGGATCTGCAGTACAATCAGCTGAGGAGAGGTCCAGTCCTGACCCACCTGCTGACAGACCTCAGTACAGGAGACTGTTCTCCAGCGTCACAAGACCGACTAACCCCACACCTCAGAGGAGGAACGCGGTCAGAATCAGGTACTCAGGACCAGAGGAAAACCTCCCCTCCAGACTCTACATTGGGAAAGTTTTGTTGAAGGAGTTTATGAAGTTTAAAGCTTCTGAGGTGTTCGCTCTGATCCACGTTCCCTCCAGCAGGAATTATGACATCAGTTTCAAGCTGCAATATAGTCTAGACTTGTTCTGGAGTTTTTATAACGATACAAAGGAGCACGCAATGTGGGAGCATCTACATGTCATCCAGCTGACTAAACCCCAGGTAGTCACCGCCACCGTCCTGTTCCAGTCTGAGGTGGTGGCTCTGGCAGATTTGCAGCACTGGTTGAGCAGATATTGTGAGGTGAAGAGACTGCCAACAAAGATCTATGATGAGGAGGAGATCTGGAATGGAGGATATTCTCTCAAGATCCAGCTGGTTCAGGAGAATGGAGTGACCAGACATCTGCCACACTCCTTCTACCTGGGCTCGGAGAGAGGCGTATGTTACTACCCTGGTCAACTGCGACTGTGCCATAGATGTGGGGGCAGACACCTGGCATTCAACTGTTCCCGTATTAAGTGCTCACTATGTGGTCAGTTTGGGCATGTGAAGGACGATTGTACAGGACCTGTCATCTGTAACCTGTGCTTAGGACCTGGACATACATTCCGGCAGTGTCCACATGCAGAACATAATAAGGAGGAGACCTTTAAAGGAGCCATGTAGGAAGACCAGGAGGATGTCTCCATATGTGTAGATACAACCCCAGAACCTGGAAGTCCCAGCGATTATGTGAGCCAAAGTACCAGAGACCCTGCTCCAGAGACGAATGTCCCATCTGTGGATGCTGCACAAGTGTCACCAGCCACTGATAATAGAGGTCATGCTAAAAGTAAAATATCCAGTCACTCTGTCACCAAAACATCTAAACATCTGCCCAACACCAGTAGAGAACCAGCTGATCCAGCCGCAGCGAACAGTAAGGAACCAGCTGATCCGGCCGCAGCGGCCAGTAAGGAACCAGCTGATCCAGCCGCAGCGACCAGTAAAAAAACAGCAGATCTAGCCGCAGCGACCAGTAAAAAACCAGCTGGGCCAGCCGCAGCGACCAGTAAAGAACCAGCTGTTCCAGCCGCAGCGACCAGTATCGATGAGGAGGGATTTCAGACGGTTAAAAGGAGAAGAAAAACAGATAATTCTTCTAGGAAAAAAATCACTGTTGTAAATAAATCACCGCAGTCTCCAGTGCTGGCGATAACTGGGGGGACGTTACTGTGCGCTGGGAGAAGATGACCAGGAAGAAGAAGCAGAGATGGAGCAAGTCTCCTCACACATCCCAGGTGACGAACCTCAGGATGAAGATGCTGACCCCCCAATGTCCACCAAAAGATGGGGTGTTACAGGACATAGCAGTGGAAGAAGGAAAAAAAGTAGGAAAGATCTGTAACCAGGATGAGGCTGAAAATCACCTCCTATTAATGTGAACAGCGTGAAGAATAGGAGCAGGCGGCAGGCGATATTCCAGCGTCTGTCTGACGACAAAACCAATGTCATCTTTATACAAGAGACTTATCTACAGAGTAATGTCCCTGCTGTGTCCCTGCAGTCACCACATCTAGTGGGACAGTGAAACTCTCAGCTGCTGTATGGAGACTTCTACCCCGAACTCCGTTTACATCATAGAGGCTTACTATATGTCATAAATGTGGTGACCGTGTACCCTCTGTGGTGTGCGCGATGCTGCCCGGTCACCAGTAAAGAAGAACTCTCCTGTAATACTGTCTAGAATAATATCATGAAAAATAGTTGAAACAATCTATACTGGAGCAATATTCATATATTATGGTTTGTTTAATGATTGTGATGTTATTAAGAGACATACGTTTATTTTCTTTATCTGTTATGAGTGTATTGCAAAGGTATTGTAATAATTTGATGCAAGTTTTCAAATAAAAAAGATCATTATAGTAGTTATATTCTTGTATATAGGGGGCAGTATTATAGTAGTTATATTCTTGTATATAGGAGCAGTATAATAGTAGTTATATTCTTGTATATAGGGGGCAGTATTATAGTAGTTATATTCTTGTATATAGGGGCAGTATTATAGCAGTTATATTCTTGTATATAGGGGCAGTATTATAGTAGTTATATTCTTGTATATAGAGAGCAGTATTATAGTAGTTATATTCTTGTATATAGGGGCAGTATTATAGTAGTTATATTCTTGTATATAGGGGGCAGTATTATAGTAGTTATATTCTTGTATATAGGAGCAGTATTATAGTAGTTTAAATTCTTGTATATAGGGGGCAGTATTATAGTAGTTATATTCTTGTATATAGGGGGAAATATTATAGTAGTTATATTCTTGTATATAGGAGCAGTATTATAGTAGTTATATTCTTGTATATAGGAGCAGTATTATAGTAGTTATATTCTTGTATATAGGGGCAGTATTATAGTAGTTATATTCTTGGATATAGGAGCAGTATTATAGTAGTTATATTCTTGTATATAGGGGCAGTATTATAGTAGTTATATTCTTGTATATAGGGGGGCAGTATTATAGTAGTTATATTCTTGTATATAGGAGCAGTATTATAGTAGTTATATTCTTGTATATAGGGGGCAGTATTATAGTAGTTATATTCTTGTATATAGGGAGCAGTATTATAGTAGTTATATTCTTGTATATAGGAGCAGTATTATAGTAGTTATATTCTTGTATATAGGGGGCAGTATTATAGTAGTTATATTCTTGTATGTAGGGGCAGTATTATAGTAGTTATATTCTTGTATATAGGAGCAGTATTATAGTAGTTATATTCTTGTATATAGGGGGCAGTATTACAGTAGTTATATTCTTGTATATAGGGGGTAGTATTATAGTAGTTATATTCTTGTATATAGGGGCAGTATTATAGTAGTTATATTCTTGTATATAGGAGCAGTATTATAGTAGTTATATTCTTGTATATAGGGGGCAGTATTATAGTAGTTATATTCTTGTATATAGTGGGCAGTATTATAGTAGTTATATTCTTGTATATAGGAGCAGTATTATAGTAGTTATATTCTTGTATATAGGAGCAGTATTATAGTAGTTATATTCTTGTATATAGGGGGCAGTATTATAGTAGTTATATTCTTGTATATAGGGGGCAGTATTATAGTAGTTATATTCTTGTATATAGGGAGCAGTATTAGGGCGGGTTCACACATAGCGGAATTTCACTTAAATTCCGCTGCGGACACTCCGCAGCGTTAATCCGCAGCGGAGCCGTTTCTCCATTGACTTTCACTTTAATTTAGCAGTGTTCGTTTACACGATGCGTACAATTCCGCTGCGGAGCATAGGCTGCGGAGCGGAATTTGGTGTCCGCAGCATGCTCTGTCTGTTGCGGAGCAGTGGCGGACTGGTTGCGGACTCATGGCGGAATTTCTCCATTGACTTCAATGGAGATTCTAAGTTCCGCAATGAAGTCCGCAGCTGTCATGCACATGTTATGTGTGGTGCGGAGCGTATTGGTTTTTTAACATGACATTTCTTCATTCTGGCTGGACCTATGTATTTCTAGGTCTACAGCCAGACTGAGGAAGTCAATGGGGCTCCCGTAATGACGGGAGCGTTGCTAGGAGACGTCAGTAAATAGTCACTGTCCAGGGTGCTGAAAGAGTTAAGCGATCGGCAGTAACTGTTTCTGCACCCGGGACAGTGACTACCGATCCCAATATACATGTATCTGTAAAAAAAAATGAAGTTCGTACTCACCGAGAACTCCGTTTCTGTCTCCAGTCCGGCCTCCCAGGATGACGTTTCAGTGTAAGTGACGGCTGCAGCCAATCACAGGCCAAGCACAGGCTGCAGCGGTCACATGGACTGGCGCGTCATCCAGGGAGGTCGGGCTGGATGCCGAAGGAGGGACGCGTCATCAAGACAACGGGCGGTAAGTATGAATTTCTTTTACTTTCACTAGGGAAAGTGCTGTCCCTTCTCTCTATCCTGCACTGATAGGGAGAAGGGAAGCACTTTTCCTGCAGTCCGCAGCGGCCAGTCCGCATCAATTTTCTGCACATTTTGTGCAGATCCGCAGCCGTAATCCGCAACCCGGATTAGGTGCGGCATTGATGCGGACAGTTGCGGAGGAATTCCGCCATGTGTGGTCATGCCCTTATAGTAGTTATATTCTTGTATATAGGGGCAGTATTATAGTAGTTATATTCTTGTATATAGGGAGCAGTATTATAGTAGTTATATTCTTGTATATAGGGGGCAGTATTATAGTAGTTATATTCTTGTATATAGGAGCAGTATTATAGTAGTTATATTCTTGTATATAGGGGGTAGTATTTAGTAGTTATATTCTTGTATATAGGAGCAGTATTATAGTAATTATATTCTTGTATGTAGGGGGCAGTATTATAGTAATTATATTCTTGTATGTAGGGGGCAGTATTATAGTAATTATATTCTTGTATATAGGGGCAGTATTATAGTAGTTATATTCTTGTATATAGGGGCAGTATTATAGTAGTTATATTCTTGTATGTAGGGGCAGTATTATAGTAGTTATATTCTTGTATGTAGGGGGCAGTATTATAGTAATTATATTCTTGTATATAGGGGCAGTATTATAGTAGTTATATTCTTGTTATAGGGGGCAGTATTATAGTAGTTATATTCTTGTTATAGGGGGGCAGTATTATAGTAGTTATATTCTTGTATATAGGAGCAGTATTATAGTAGTTATATTCTTGTATATAGGGGCAGTATTATAGTAGTTATATTCTTGTATATAGGAGGCAGTATTATAGTAGTTATATACTTGTATATAGGAGCCAGTATTATAGTAGTTATATTCTTGTATATAGGGGGCAGTATTATAGTAGTTATATTCTTGTATATAGGGGGCAGTATTATAGTAGTTATATTCTTGTATATAGGGGCAGTATTATAGTAGCTATATTCTTGTATATAGGGGCAGTATTATAGTAGTTATATTCTTGTATATAGGGGGCAGTATTATAGTAGTTATATTCTTGTATATAGGGAGCAGTATTATAGTAGTTATATTCTTGTATATAGGGGCAGTATTATAGTAGTTATATTCTTGTATATAGGGGGCAGTATTATAGTAGTTATATTCTTGTATATAGGGGGTAGTATTAAAGTAGTTATATTCTTGTATATAGGGGGCAGTTTTATAGTAGTTATATTCCTGTATATAGGGGGCAATATTATAGTAGTTATATTCTTGTATATAGGGGCAGTATTATAGTAGTTATATTCTTGTATATAGGAGCAGTATTATAGTTGTTATATTCTTGTATATAGGGGCAGTATTATAGTAGTTATATTCTTGTATATAGGGGGCAGTATTATAGTAGTTATATTCTTGTATATAGGGGGTAGTATTAAAGTAGTTATATTCTTGTATATAGGGGGTAGTATTATAGTAGTTATATTCTTGTATATAAGGGTCAGTATTATAGTAGTTATATTCTTGTATATAGGGGCAGTATTATAGTAGTTATATTCTTGTATATAGGGGCAGTATTATAGTAGTTTATATTCTTGTATATAGGAGCAGTATTATAGTAGTTATATTCTTGTATATAGGAGCAGTATTATAGTAGTTTATATTCTTGTATATAGGAGCAGTATTATAGTAGTTATATTCTTGTATATAGGAGGCAGTATTATAGTAGTTATAATCTTGTATATAGGAGCAGTATTATAGTAGTTATATTCTTGTATATAGGGCAGTATTATAGTAGTTATATTCTTGTATATAGGGCAGTATTATAGTAGTTATATTCTTGTATATAGAAGGCAGTATTATAGTAGTTATATTCTTGTATATAGGGGGCAGTATTATAGTAGTTATATTCCTGTATATAGAGGCAGTATTATAGTAGTTATATTCTTGTATATAGGGGGCAGTATTATAGTAGTTATATTCTTGTATATGGGGGCAGTTTTATAGTAGTTATATTCCTGTATATAGGGGCAGTTTTATAGTAGTTATAGTCTTGTATATAAGGGGCAGGTCATAGTCTCTTACTGCAGTTAACATGTCAGGATTTGGCAGGTTACTTTTCTTTGGGGTCTGTGCGCTTAGAGATAACACAGTAATAACATTAATAGTAATAATAAATCATTTTGGCGCTCGGCAGCCTCACCTGATGCAGATATGAGCCGATTATTGGGGTGTTCGGCTGCTGTAAGACGTTACCTTAGAACGCACTTTGCTATTAAGAAATAAGTTGGAAATCACATTCCCCGCTCATGAATTTTCATATCTGCACAGCTTGAACAGCGGCTCTTAGAGAAAACAACATTAAGCGGTGCCTGAGGCTGTTAAGCAATGTCTCTGCTCCTGGAAACCTGATTATATCACAATGTCTCTTATACTAACCTGAGTTCACTACCTGCAACACGGAGAATGTAAGAAGTCTGCGGGCTGCAGAGGGGGAGACCTGGCCGCACTACAGCTGTGAAAATACACACCGCCAAAATACCATAAATACAACGACCCGACCACTGGACATGACCATAATATAATTCTATTATATTCTGATTTTTATATAGATGGAGATTGGCATTCGGAATAAGTAAAACCACCACCTTCCCTCCATAGTGCCCCATGTGGTTGCTGCCTGTACCTGCAGCTTTAGCCTTTTCCTCTCGGGTATCTTCTCCATGGATTATAGGTGCATGTTTTATGCAGATTTAAAGGGCCAGTACACAGAATTTCCTGTCATGCTGGCCAATGGTCTAATAACCTCGCTCTCTGAGTCCTTCATTGTCTTCATTCATGCTATGGTACCTTCCTAGCTCTGCGTTCTGTACATGCGCACACTCCAAGCACTGCTCTTAAAGGGCCAGTACAGGGTGTTTGTGGGAAACCTACATTTTTTCAGTATCTGAGCAAGCTTGTCTCATTTCCTATCCTCTAGTGCGCCTAGACCCGGCTTATTCCATGACCCTACTGGTCTATTGCTGAACACCACTCATTTCCTAATAAGTGGGTCTTAGGGTGAACACCAGGAGCTCATTAGCCTTGATGCCCTCCAGTGCCACCAAATGGGCATCCCAACTGCAACATGGAAATTCAATCTGGTAAGACCTAAGGGTGAAGAACAGAAAACCTCTGAACCTCTGCCTTGCCCTAATCCAAAAGTAACCCAGAGGATCCTTGTCTTGGTTTGGGACAGATCTGACCATGTTCTGGTTGTAGGACCGATGTTATGTGAGAATGATCTCGATTACCAAGGGTCATTCTCACTCTGTCACTATCGTGTGAGAATGTCCTGGGGTAAATTCTCCTTGGTCTTTGGTTGGCGCAACTGATTTGGCCACTAAAATTGCTTTTTTTCTTAATGCGACGGAACGGCAGTGTTATGCGTCCAATATACAATACAGCAATTATAACCTAAGATAACGAGCGGATTTTAGTTGTAGCGTTTACCGAACCTACAATTACCGCAATCATCTGCTCTTATAGTTTGTTATTTTGGAGACTGTTTGCCTAATCCAGTTCCTTCAAGGTAACGAAGAGCACACAGATAACGGGGGAGGGGTAAGCGCCCGCACGGCGCAGACTGTTTTTTTTTTATTATCTGTGCATTTAAATAACTCTGCTTTGTAAAGAAGTGGATCCTTGAAACATATTCCTCCAGCCCCGGGCGGCCATTGTTACTTCGGTGGCTCAGTCAAAGCTTCTGATCAAATTACTCTCATGCTGAAGGCTTTTCTATTGAGAGAAAAACAAGAAACGCAAAAGCCTCGAGAAGGAAATACATCGAATCTACTCATCATTAAATGGTATTAAAATTATTTTATCACCCAAAAAACAACATAATAGTCCTCTCCTCCCCCCTCCCCCACCTGAGCCGAAATCAGAAGGGAAAAGGCAAATAAAATTACAAAAACATCCAAAAATGTAACAATGTAATCTCCATGGGGCGGAAATCATTGCCAAGTTTCAAGATGTCTTTCTGAATGGAGTACGGATTTTATATTCCTCTCGACCAATCAGATGCTCCGAGTGGTATGGGCCACACTGCAACATTTTTGCACCCCTAATTGTTTTGTTTTGGACTGACCAGTTGCCCTAGAGGGGGGCTTTATCCCAGAACACCTTACCTTATACCTAGACGTATACCCAGTTCAGCCGTAACATTAACCCCTTAAGGACACGCAGCCCAGCAGTGATTTTCTTTTCCGTTTTTTTTCTTTACACATTCAGTTCCTCCCATTGAACATCCCCAAAATAACTGGAAATGTCCACTTTAGGGCAAATTTGCATAAACCCCACCCCTTTAATGGTCCGGTCCGTGGGATTATCCCAACACAATCATGACTGTGGGCAAGTATAACAATGTATTAAAAGTTTTATTATTATTTTTTTGGGGGGGAATAGAAGAAAATAAGCAATTCCGCCATTGTTTTTAGGGATTTACTTTCATGGTGTTCCCATTGTCAGAAAATAACACGATTTACGCTCTGGGCCGGTGTGATTAAGGCGATTTTTTTTTTTTTAGATAATCATTTGTTTTTGTTTCACCGCATTTCCATTATATAACAGTTGAATTTTTCAGTTGACGGAGCTTTATGGGGGCTTGTTTTCTGTGGGACAAGTTAAAGTTTTCATTTGCATCAATTTGGGGTGCACACTACTTTTTCATTACTTTCTATTCCCTTTTTTGGGAGGCAGAATAAAGAAAAAAAACAGCTATTGTGGTTCTATATTTTTTTTTTGCGGTGTTGATACATAACCTGATCATTTTATACTACAGGTCATTATTAATGCGGTGATACAAATGTATATATTATTATTATTATTATTATTATTATTATTAGTTTTATTATTATTATTATTATTATTATTAGTAGTTTTATTATTATTATTATTATTAGTTTTCCCATAATAAAGCATTTTGAAAGAGAAAAAAGTTTGACTATTTTCACTGGGAACTTTTGTTATATATGGCACTGTTATTGATGTATGTTGGTTTTTGTGAGTACTCTCTGGTGGTATTATTGGAGATCTGTATAGTGGTATTATTTGAGTACTATATGGTGGTATTATATGAGCTCTGTATGGTGGTATTATTTGAGCTCTGTATGGTGGTATTTGAGCAGTGTATGGTGGTATTATCTGTGCACTGTATGGTGGTATTATTTGAGCACTGTATGGTGGTATTATTTGGCATTGTATGGTGGTATTTGAGCAGTGTATGGTGGTATTATCTGTGCACTGTATGGTGGTATTATTTGAGCACTGTATGGTGGTATTATTTGAGCAGTGTGTGGTGGTATTATTTGAGCGCTGTGTGGTAGTATTATTTGAGCAGTGTGTGGTTGTATTATTTGAGCTCTGTATGGTGGTATTATCTGTGCACTGTATGGTGGTATTATTTGAGCTCTGTATGGTGGTATTATCTGTGCACTGTATGGTGGTATTATCTGTGCACTGTATGGTGGTATTATTTGAGCTCTGTATGGTGGTATTATTTGAGCTCTGTATGGTGGTATTATGTGAGCAGTGTATGGTGGTATTATTTGAGCTCTGTATGGTGGTATTATTTGAGCTCTGTATGGTGGTATTATGTGAGCAGTGTATGGTGGTATTATTTGAGCAGTGTGTGGTGGTATTATTTGAGCTCTGTATGGTGATAGTATTTGGGCTTTGTATGGTGGTATTATTGCAGCACTGTATGTTGATATTCTTTTAGCTGTGTATGGTGGTATTATCTGAGCAGTGTATGTTGATATTATTTTAGCTGTGTATGGTGGTATTATTTGAGCACTGTATGGTGGTATTTTTTGAGTACTGTATGTTGGTATTATTTGAGCTCTTTATGGTGGTATTATGTGAGCTCTGTATGGTGGTATTATTTGAGCTCTGTATGGTGGTATTATTTGAGCACTGTATGGTGGTATTATGTGAGCAGTGTATGGTGGTATTATTTGAGCAGTGTGTGGTGGTATTATTTGAGCTCTGTATGGTGATAGTATTTGGGCTTTGTATGGTGGTATTATTGCAGCACTGTATGTTGATATTCTTTTAGCTGTGTATGGTGGTATTATCTGAGCAGTGTATGTTGATATTATTTTAGCTGTGTATGGTGGTATTATTTGAGCACTGTATGGTGGTATTTTTTGAGTACTGTATGTTGGTATTATTTGAGCTCTTTATGGTGGTATTATGTGAGCTCTGTATGGTGGTATTATTTGAGCTCTGTATGGTGGTATTATTTGAGCTCTGTATGGTGGTATGTGAGCAGTGTGTGGTTGTATTATTTGAGCTCTATATGGTGGTATAATTTGGGCACTGTATCGTGGTATTTGTGCACTGTATGGTGGTATTATTTGAGCTCTGTATGGTGGTATGTGAGCAGTGTGTGGTTGTATTATTTGAGCTCTGTATGGTGGTATTATTTGAGCACTGTATGGTGATAGTATTTGGGCTTTGTATGGTGGTATTATTGCAGCACTGTATGTTGATATTCTTTTAGCTGTGTATGGTGGTATTATCTGAGCAGTGTATGTTGATATTATTTTAGCTGTGTATGGTGGTATTATTTGAGCACTGTATGGTGGTATTATTTGAGCTCTTTATGGTGGTATTATTTGAGCTCAGTATGCCGGTATTATTTTAGCATTGTATGGTGAAATGTATTTGGGCTTTGTATGGTGGTATTATTTGAGCACGGTATGGTGGTATAATTTGGGCACTGTATCGTGGTATTATTTCGACAATTTGTAGCAGTATTATTTGGGCACTGGATGACACTGTTATTTATGCATCCTGTGGAACCCTTTTGTAATGCCTGTGCTTCTACTTGTAGTTGTACCATTTTCATTTTTACCAGTAGTCTTCCCCTCTTTCCAAAATGAAGGGGCTAAAAACCTGTCATGATCAAGTCCAAGTGACGCCGGCACGCAGCTTACTACAGTACATCAGCGCTCTGTTTTTATAACATGTCATGCACCTGAGTCAGTAAGATTTTCAACCTCTGGTTGTAAACAAGAATGCTCCCATTCACTGACAGCAAGCAGAGAGATATGAACAATTTCATTCTCCCTTTGTATATAACAAATTACATATAGTGCAACCCTCCAATATACTCCTGTGCTTTCCTTGCTACAATAAAATGCAATGTTCATACAAAACTCGCTGCCAAATAGAGATGTAACATTATCTGGTGGGGGGCACATATTTTTGGGGATTATCAGTTTTTGAAAAAATCGCAGCGGCTGCTCACATCAGTCCTAATACCGAGTCGTGTGCTGGATAATGGGCACTGAGTGGAGGTCGCATAGGCGGGTGGGGGCGGGGGGACATAATGTACAGCGGATTATATAATGAATGGTAATTTACCAGTTCTACTAGTGGCGCTATCTGGAGTTAAAGGGGAACCCCGCGGCTTATCATGCAGATATTATTTACTGTCGAGAACATATTTTTCTCTAAGGAACAGCAGATTGCGGGATGCACTTAAGAAATGTGTCCCGTTACCTGACACGCTCTTCTATAGATCAAATTACAGCAGAACATTTCCAGGATGATGAGATCTAACGCCGCCACGGCTAATGCCTCCATAAGGTTTACGAGAGCCGCGTGTGATTGTGTTTAAGAGTCCATAGAACTGTAAAATGTCTCCTTTAAGGTGATCAAGCTTTCAAGACCGACTATTTTCACGCTGATCTCCAATCTGTCAGATTGCCGGAATAAAGAACTGTCACCAAACAGCGCCGGGAGTTGTCTTAAAAAGAGCAGTAAAAAGTAGAGCAAAAAGTGAGAAAGTCGTTACCAAGTAATCCCTCAATCTGCCGCTTATGTTTCTTGCCAATATGGCTCCCAGCTTTCCTTGACTCCTGAATGGTATATGCGCCTAGTTCTACAGTTATAAACTCCCCCCCCCCCCCCCCCCGCTCCCTTATCTAGGGCCACTTATGGCATGCACATGTCTGAGAAGACTAGATAGCTGAAATACTGGACAAACTTGCTGACGGTTTCCAATCGCTTGCAGCAGATTTGTGAATGCAGCTCCGGATTATACTACAGGTTTGTATGGAACGGGCCGTGCACATGATCATTGATCGCTCCATATTACTACTTACCACTGCAGCCAGCCGCAGGGTGTATGGAACCGTAATACCCCTTTAAGACACCTTAAAGGGGTGTCCACAAGTGAGGAGCCGAAGACGACGGGTCAGCCCTCATCATAGCTTGCATTTATTTTAGAACAGTCCATTGGCGCAGCTACAGTGAGTGGAATGATTGCAATCTGAGTCGGCCCCTGGTTCTTGAGGGGGCCCAAAGACCCTTCCGCCTCATAAGAGGACAATATTACTATAAGTGGCCCGTAACTGGGGGAGTGGAGGAGGGGGATAGTACCAACTTTGTTATGGGGTCCAGGATCTTCAAGCTATTCCCGTCTCTACAGTCTGTAGCTCTATAATGGCCCAACGTTGCTTAAATTAAAGGTGTACTCCACTATGGACAACTACTTTTACTCGAAAGGATCCCCTGAACTGATCACTGGGTATGTACTACTGCTGAGAACCCCAGCGATCAGCTGTAATCTGTGGAAAAACCCAACAGCAAGTGATCAATTCCCCTGCAGCGCCTCCACAGGGGTAAATAAATATTACACAATTCTCATTGAAATCAATTGTGCTGTCTGTGTAATGTATGGAAGTGCCGGGTCCTCCAGAGTGAGAGACGCTCTTTGTAGCTGCTCTCCACCCCAGCTAATAGACGAGGGCCCTGAATGGGGGAACCCCCTCTATTACTTCCCTCATAGGGTATTTAAAATAGTTTTTTCAAGACCAGACATCAATTGATGGGGTACAGAAAGCCCCTTCAGAGGAAAGTTTAAGGGACTTCTTAGTTATGTTGGTCTTAGTTGATATACAGGACAAAAAACATGAGGTACAGTACAATGGTATACTGATATTTGGGGTTCAGGATGATGACGCACTGACACTTGGGGTACAGGATAATGATACGGACACTTGGGGTACAGGATAATGATACGCTGACACTTGGGGTGCAGGATAATGATACAATGACACTTGGGGTACAGGATAATGATACGCTGACACTTGGGGTACAGGATAATGATACGCTGACACTTGGGGTGCAGGATAATGATACAATGACACTTGGGGTACAGGATAATGATACGCTGACACTTGGGGTACAGGATAATGATACGCTGACACTTGGGGTACAGGATAATGATACACTGACACTTGGGGTACAGGATAATGATACGCTGACACTTGGGGTACAGGATAATGATACGCTGACACTTGGGGTGCAGGATAATGATACAATGACACTTGGAGTACAGGATAATGATACACTGACACTTGGGGTACAGGATAATGATACGGACACTTGGGGTACAGGATAATGATACGCTGAACTTGGGGTGCAGGATAATGATACAATGACACTTGGGGTACAGGATAATGACACTGACACTTGGGGTAAAGGACAATGATACACTGACACTTGGGGAACAGGATAATAATACACTGACACTTGGGGTGCAGGATAATGACACACTGACACTTGGGGGACAGGATAATGACACACTGACACTTGGGGGACAGGATAATCACACTGACACTTGGGGGACAGGATAGTGACACACTGACACTTGGGGACAGGATAATGATACACTGACACTTGGGGTACAGGATAATGATACACTGACACTTGGGGGACAGGATAATGACACACTGACACTTGGGGTACAGGATAATGATACACTGACACTTGGGGGACAGGATAATGACACACTGACACTTGAGGTACAGGATAATGATACACTGACACTTGGGGTACAGGATAATGACACACTGACACTTGGGGTGCAGGATAATGATACACTGACACTTGGGGTGCAGGATAATGATACACTGACACTTGGGGTACAGGATAATGATACACTAACACTTGGGGGACAGGATAGTGACACACTGACACTTGGGGTACAGGATAATGATACACTGACACTTGGGGGACAGGATAATACACTGACACTTGAGGTACAGGATAATGACACACTGACACTTGGGGTACAGGATAATGATACACTGACACTTGGGGTACAAGATAATGACACTGACACTTGGGGTACAGGATAATGACACTGACACTTGGGGTACAGGATAATGATACACTGACACTTGGGGTACAGGATAATGACACTGACACTTAGGGTACAGGATAATGATACACTGACACTTGGGGTACAGGATAATGACACTGACACTTGGGGTACAGGATAATGACACTGACACTTGGGGTACAGGATAATGACAATGACACTTGGGGTACAGGATAATGACACTAACACTTGGGGTACAGGATAATGATACACTGACACTTGGGGTACAGGATAATGACACTGACACTTGGGGTACAGGATAATGACACTGACACTTAGGGTACAGGATAATGATACACTGACACTTGGGGTACAGGATAATGATACACTGACACGGGGTACAGGATAATGATACACTGACACTTGGGATACAGGATAATGACACTGACACTTAGGGTACAGGATAATGATACACTGACACTTGGGGTACAAGATAATGACACTGACTCTTGGGGTACAGGATAATGACACTGACACTTGAGGTACAGGATAATAATACACTGACACTTGGGGTACAGGATAATGATACACTGACACTTGGGGTACAGGATAATGATACACTGACACTTGGGGTACAGGATAATGACACTGACACTTGGGGTACAGGATAATGACACGGACACTTGGGGTACAGGATAATGACACGGACACTTGGGGTACAGGATAATGACACTGACACTTGGGGTACAGGATAATGACACTGACACTTGGGGTACAGGATAATGACACTAACACTTGGGGTACAGGATAATGATACACTGACACTTGGGGTACAGGATAATGACACTGACACTTGGGGTACAGGATAATGATACACTGACACTTGGGGTACAGGATAATGATACACTGACACGGGGTACAGGATAATGACACTGACACTTGGGATACAGGATAATGACACTGACACTTAGGGTACAGGATAATGATACACTGACACTTGGGGTACAAGATAATGACACTGACTCTTGGGGTACAGGATAATGACACTGACACTTGAGGTACAGGATAATAATACACTGACACTTGGGGTACAGGATAATGATACACTGACACTTGGGGTACAGGATAATGACACTGACGCTTGAGGTACAGGATAATAATACACTGACACTTGGGGTACAGGATAATGACACACTGACACTTGGGGTGCAGGATAATGATACACTGACACTTGGGGTGCAGGATAATGATACACTGACACTTGGGGTACAGGATAATGATACACTTACACTTGGGGGACAGGATAGTGACACACTGACACTTGGGGGACAGGATAATGATACACTGACACTTGGGGGACAGGATAATGATACACTGACACTTGGGGTACAGGATAATGACACACTGACACTTGAGGTACAGGATAATGACACACTGACACTTGGGGTACAGGATAATGACACACTGACACTTGGGGTGCAGGATAATGATACACTGACACTTGGGGTGCAGGATAATGATACACTGACACTTGGGGTACAGGATAATGATACACTAACACTTGGGGGACAGGATAGTGACACACTGACACTTGGGGTACAGGATAATGATACACTGACACTTGGGGGACAGGATAATACACTGACACTTGAGGTACAGGATAATGACACTTGGGGTACAGGATAATGATACACTGACACTTGGGGTACAGGATAATGACACACTGACACTTGGGGTGCAGGATAATGATACACTGACACTTGGGGGACAGGATAATACACTGACACTTGAGGTACAGGATAATGACACTTGGGGTACAGGATAATGATACACTGACACTTGGAGTACAGGATAATGACACACTGACACTTGGGTTGCAGGATAATGATACACTGACACTTGGGGTGCAGGATGGTGACACTGACACTTGGGGTACAGGATAATGACACTGACACTTGGGGTACAGGATAATGACACTGACACTTGGGGTACAGGATAATGACACTGACACTTGGGGTACAGGATAATGACACTGACACTTGGGGTACAGGATAATGATACACTGACACTTGGGGTACAAGATAATGACACTGACTCTTGGGGTACAGGATGACACTTACACTTGGGGTACAGGATAATGACACTGACACTTGAGGTACAGGATAATAATACACTGACACTTGGGGTACAGGTTAATGATACACTGACACTTGTCGTACAGGATAAGGACACTGACACTTGGGGTACAGGATAATAATACACTGACACTTGGGGTACAAGATAATGACACTGACACTTGGGGTACAGGATGACACTTACACTTGGGGTACAGGATAATGACACTGACACTTAGGGTACAGGAAAATGATACTTGGGGTAGAGGATAATGACACTGACACTTGGGGTACAGGATAATGACACTGTGCAGACGGAGACACTGAACCAGCGGAGGATTCTGGGAAATGTCAGCTCAGAAAGCCACAAAATTTTGGATGCAGCTCTGGATGTGACTGGAGTATGAAACATGATGCAATTATCATCACTATACACGTTATATTTACTGCGGCCACCACTGATAAATTCTAAGGTAATTTTCGCGCCGATACGCAGAAGATCTACCGCCGGAAAAGCCATTGTGACCGGCATGCAATGACCAGAAGCGGCGATAACGGCGACAGATGAGGCGATAGATAATACATGCGCAAATCGCTTTTTATTAGCGTATAGATTTTCTGTCATGGACAAGAAGCTTCAACAAACGAGCTGACTGAAGCGTTCCGCAGCAAACAAGCGCTGAGCGACAGGAGGCATTCAGGAGGAATCAGACATGATTGAAAACACGGGAATTTCATTAGTTTCTTGTCGAGCTTCAGAAATAAAACTCCACAGAATGAGGTCGAAGCCGCTGACGATCATTGTAAGGGAAGAACCGGACAAAAATGCCCAAACAATGAAGGATATCGAAAAAAAAATGTGCCTGTTTATTAAAGGGTTAATCCGAGCGTCCCATTAATTTCGGCCACAGGTACAGAATTGCTTCCAAAGCCGAGACCCTGCCTTCATTTTACTATTGAAAGCCCCTTTTAATCTCTCTCTCATATCCCACCATTGCATACACTGTAACATGTCGCTATGTGGGCGGGGCTTAGGTCATTCATAGCTTCCTGGTTGAGGAATAGAATGCCAGAACTACAGTGGAGACTGACACACAGGCCAATACAAACTTATATGCCATTCTGGGTGTGTAGAAAGATGGGGGACAACCTGTATGTGCGCAAAAATGTATTTACCCCTTAAATATAAAGTAAGAAGAGTCATCCTCTTCTGTAAAAATAATATTGACAGACTTTTTTGGGGGGAAATCTGGGTGGCCACCCTTACAGCTCCCACAGTTATTTCCACACAGCTTTTCCAGCCCCCAGAATGCCGAATCTTCCAAGTTAAAACAATTTTTTGTATAATTCTATATTAATTAATCTGCAATTTCTTTTTGCCTGTTTGTGGTTTTGGATTAACGGGGTTACATGAGATTAGATAAACATGGCTGATACCTTCAAGAAACGGCGCCTCCCTTCTCCATGGCCTGGTCCGGTATGGCAGCTCAGCCCCATTAATTTGAATAGTGCTATACCAGATACAGCCTGAGGACAAGAGTGGCGCTGTTTCCTATTATTCTAACCTAATAAGACCCCTTTAAGGAGAAATCTGCAGTCAGATACAGGGATACATGGGTTGTGTCTAGTATGGCGCTCGGCTCCATTAAAAAAAAAAAAGAATAAAACTGAGCTGCAATACCACTCACAACCTGTGTGCAGGGGTGGCGCTGTTCTAGCAGAAAGCCCAATTTTTTTTTAATGCCATACATTTCCTTTAAGCTCAGGCCCCTGTCACTCACCCCATCTACGGCTCCTTGAGAAGAGGCAGAGCGCAACCCAAGACAATCGCAAGAGAAAAAGAAGAAACCTATTAATATTCCAAACCTCTCCAATCATTGTGAATGAAGCTCGGAGGTTACCCCATGACGGCTGTGCCCGCATCATCTCCCCGTCACCTCTTCTTAGTCACCCACATCATTGACGTCTACACTCATCATGAGGGACTGACTCATTACGAAGAATTCTGATATTCCCTTCCTGCTGCAAAGTTACAATATGAAGAATTTAAAGTAAAGTTCAACTCAAATCCTAATAATGAAGGGGTGACGCTAGTTACGCCAATACCCCCCTCCCCATGTCACAGGGGTCCAGGAAGCTGAGACACGAGGAGCTGATTGCTGGAGTCCCCACGCCGTAGAGCTGCCATCACAGTCCTGCCGCTTCCTGTGACATGATGGAAACAAGGTAGTCCCTGAGTCTAGAAGTGGGTCTGTTAGGGAATTTTGCGTTAATGGGGGGTCCCCCCTTTAGGATTGTCGTCTATTAGTCGGAGTAGAGAGTGGAGAGCACCTCTCTTGCTCTGGAGGACTCAGCACATCTGTGCATTACATTGACAGCCTATTGATTTTAATGAGAACTGTGTAATGCTCCATTTCCCCTGTAGGGGTGCTATAGGGAAATCGAACACTGTGTTTTCCTATAGATTACAGCTGATCGCCAGCGGTCCTGGGTCAGGGACATTCTGTGATCAGCTTATTGCCGGGGACCCTTCCAATAAAAATGGATTGTCCAAAGTGGACAATTCCTTTAAGAAGCTGACCTTAATACAGGAGGTGTGGGAGATGGTGTATCCACCGATTCCCAGATCGAAGGCGCCCCAATCATTGGAGGAACATCAAATCTTCTCTAGAAGAACCCTGGATTTACCAAGTACGGCCAACATGGCGCATCCAAAGACCTGGAATGGACCGTCCTAATTATGGAAGTCTCGGAGGGGAAGGATTTTCCTGCATTGTGGATCCTTCATTCGGTAATCTATGGAGATCTCAGGATCTTTAAAATCCCCTTTAAATCTGCCAAAAACGGTACACCCCCCCCCCCCTCAAATTGCGCTGGAAAACTTTTACCTTCTTCATGGCAGTGGCACAATTGGCGCGTTTCTCACTGACCAGTCTCGGGATATATCTTCTTGTACATGGTCACCGGAGGGGACAGTCCTCGATGCTTATGGGGGGGTTGCCTTAGCCCCTTACTCCATTTCAATGCCCTCCTGTTCCGAAGCCCCAAGAAAGTTAATATCAAAGGATGGGGAGTTGGCGGGGGAACATGTACCTGGCGCCCCTTACCTCTAATGTTCGGTGGGGCACTTGGTCACCTGGGGGGGTCACTTCATTTTTGGTATTGGACTCCGTGTCCTCCTGTGGGGGGGGGGGGGGGGGATAACTTTTTATTTGGTATAAACTTTGACATTTTTTTCTGATTTGGGGGTTTATTTTCTCCTCCCTCTAAGGAGACCGCGGTTCACGAGACAAATGGGCGAGATACAAACGAAGCAAAGACTCCGACACTTCTAAGGAAAGCGGTAACCAGACGTGCAGCAGAAGGCGCGATACTACGAGCAGCAGGTTAATAACATGAGCCTCTACCCAAAGTTCACCCCTCACAACTGCAAAACACAGGAGGAAACCTGTCCCCCCATATTCCCCTGCACTGCAGCACCCCCTATCAGAGCAGGGCCCAGACAACTGTACATCCAAAGCTCCCTGGTTCATGAATAAAACGCTAGAACAGCAGTGGAGACTGACACAGGCATTACAGTGAAAAACAAGCAAGGAGAGCTGTACATTTATGTTGTCTTGTGTGACGTGTAAAACTTGTACTCCTACAATACTATGCACTGGACCTAAGCTTGCTGGTTCATGAATAGAATGCTAAAACTGCAGTGAAGACTGACACAGTCAGCGGAAAATAGAGCAAGGGGATCCGTACATTTAAGTTGTCTTGTGCGATGACGTGTAAATCTTGTCTTCCCACCATACCATGCACTGTAGCACTCGCCTATCAGTGGAGGACCTGAGCTTGCTGGTTCATGAATAGCATGCTAGAACAGCAGTGAAGACTGACACAGGCAATGCAGTAGGAAATAAGGCAAGGAGGTCTGTGTAAATCTGGATAACAAGCCCTTTGAGCACCTGATAACCAATATGACAACTATCACCACATCCGCCATAGAGGTTGGCACCCAGCTTTTCCAGGTTCCTGAATGCCAAATCTTTGCAGTAAAACATATCACTGATGTAGCGTTAATTTCTAGGAATTACCTCTCTCTGCATTAATCATGTGCCGTAGCTTTAAATTTATAAAATGCAATTTCGAGTGAAAAAACCCTAAATTTCTCAATAAATCACATAACGCATAAAACGCTAAATTAAGACTAATGGACGTAATAGGGGCTGAAAGGCGCGGCCGCCCTTTCTACGGCACGTATGTTACCCCGTGATGGATGGCGGGGTCTCCAGGATCGTGTTATAAACACCGAACATTTATATAAATGAAGTCGCACCGGACGGCCGCGCGCCACCAATCATTTATTATAAACGCAGCTTTGATTTAGCGCCGGAGTTTATTACGTTGACGGGAATGTAATACTGAAAAATATCGTATGTAGAAGTATCCGGAACACTTATATCATCGGCTAGATTACAATGTAACCAATCAGGAGAGGGGAGGGGGAGGGGCATTTAGTCAAAAATTTCTATGTGCAGTCCTTATGTTTCCTGGTGATATCTGTTCCTGGAAAAGCTGGGTGGAATCAGCACCGTCATGAAAGCGCCCCTAAGGGTTGTCACTCAGCTTTCTGAGACTACTGCCTAGTAACAGCAATAAGCGATCTGTAGTGGCATAACTCGGCTGATTTGCTATTCAGGAGCTTCGGAAAGCTGGGTGAATACATAGCACTATTATCACCAAGACGTGTGCTCTTGTCAGTGCCCACATAGTCAAGTCATAATGTCTCCAAATAATAGTGCCACAGAGTACCCAAAAAACTTCCATATATTACTAGTCAGTGTCATGTACTAATTGTTCACATAATAGTGCCTCCCACATTGCCCACATAATAGTGTCTCCCGCAGTGCCCACATAATAGTGCCTCCCACAGTGCCCACATAATAGTGCCTCCCACATTGCCCACATAATAGTGCCTCCCACATTGCCCACATAATAGTGTCTCCCGCAGTGCCCACATAATAGTGTCTTCCACAGTGCCCACATAATAGTGTCTCCCACAGTGCCCACATAATAGTGTCTCCCGCAGTGCCCACATAATAGTGTCTCCCGCAGTGCCCACATAATAGTGTCTCCCACAGTGCCCACATAATAGTGTCTCCCGCAGTGCCCACATAATAGTGTCTCCCGCAGTGCCCACATAATAGTGTCTCCCGCAGTGCCCACATAATAGTGTCTCCCACAGTGCCCACATAATAGTGTCTCCCACAGTGCCCACATAATAGTGTCTCCCACAGTGCCCATATAATAGTGTCTCCCACAGTGCCCACATAATAGTGTCTCCCACAGTGCCCACATAATAGTGTCTCCCACAGTGCCCACATAATAGTGTCTCCCACATTGCCCACATAATAGTGTCTCCCACATTGCCCACATAATAGTGTCTCCCGCAGTGCCCACATAATAGTGTCTCCCACAGTGCCCATATAATAGTGTCTCCCACAGTGCCCACATAATAGTGTCTCCCACAGTGCCCACATAATAGTGTCTCCCACATTGCACACATAATAGTGTCTCCCACAGTGCCCATATAATAGTGTCTCCCACAGTGCCCACATAATAGTGTCTCCCACAGTGCCCATATAATAGTGTCTCCCATAGTGCCCATATAATAGTGTCCCCCACAGTGCCCACATAATAGTGTCTCCCACAGTGCCCATATAATAGTGTCTCCCATAGTGCCCATATAATAGTGTCTCCCATAGTGCCCATATTATAGTGTCCCCCACAGTGCCCACATAATAGTGTCTCCCACAGTGCCCACATAATAGTGTCCCCCACAGTGCCCACATAATAGTGTCCCCCACAGTGCCCACATAATAGTGTCTCCCACAGTGCCCACATAATAGTGTCTCCCACAGTGCCCACATAATAGTGTCTGCCACAGTGCCCACATAATAGTGTCTCCCACAGTGCCCACATAATAGTGTCTCCCACAGTGCCCACATAATAGTGTCTCCCCCAGTGACCACATAATAGTGTCTCCCACAGTGCCCACATAATAGTGTCTCCCGCAGTGCTCATATAATAGTGTCTCCCATAGTGCCCATATAATAGTGTCTCCCACAGTGCTCACATAATAGTGTCTCCCCCAGTGACCACATAATAGTGTCTCCCAGAGTGGCCACATAATAGTGTCTTCCACAGTGCCCACATAATAGTGTCTCCCACATTGCCCATATAATAGTGTCTCCCACATTGCCCACATAATAGTGTCTCCCACAGTGCCCATATAATAGTGTCTCCCACAGTGCCCATATAATAGTGTCCCCCACAGTGCCCACATAATAGTGTCTCCCTCAGTGCCCACATAATAGTGTCTCCAACAGTGCCCACATAATAGTGTCTCCCTCAGTGCCCATATAATAGTGTCTCCCACATTGCCCACATAATAGTGTCTCCCACATTGCCCACATAATAGTGTCTCCCACAGTGCCCATATAATAGTGTCCCCCACAGTGCCCACATAATAGTGTCTCCCGCAGTGCCCACATAATAGTGTCTCCCACAGTGCCCACATAATAGTGTCTCCCACAGTGCCCACATAATAGTGTCTCCCACAGTGCCCACATAATAGTGTCTCCCTCAGTGCCCATATAATAGTGTCTCCCACATTGCCCACATAATAGTGTCTCCCACAGTGCCCATATAATAGTGTCTCCCACAGTGCCCATATAATAGTGTCCCCCACAGTGCCCACATAATAGTGTCTCCCTCAGTGCCCACATAATAGTGTCTCCCACAGTGCCCACATAATAGTGTCCCCCACAGTGCCCACATAATAGTGTCTCCCTCAGTGCCCACATAATAGTGTCCCCCACAGTGCCCACATAATACTGTCTCCCACAGTGCCCACATAATAGTGTCTCCCACAGTGCCCACATAATAGTGTCTCCCACAGAGCCCATATAATAGTGTCTCCCATAGTGCCCATATAATAGTGTCTCCCTCAGTGCCCACATAATAGTGTCTCCCACAGTGCCCACATAATAGTGTCTCCCACATTGCCCACATAATAGTGTCCCCCACAGTGCCCACATAATAGTGTCTCCCTCAGTGCCCACATAATAGTGTCTCCCACAGTGCCCACATAATAGTGTCTCCCACAGTGCCCATATAATAGTGTCCCCCACAGTGCCCACATAATAGTGTCTCCCTCAGTGCCCACATAATAGTGTCTCCCACAGTGCCCATATAATAGTGTCTCCCACAGTGCCCATATAATAGTGTCTCCCACAGTGCCCATATAATAGTGTCTCCCACAGTGCCCACATAATAGTGTCTCCCACAGTGCCCATATAATAGTGTCTCCCACAGTGCCCATATAATAGTGTCTCCCACAGTGCCCACATAATAGTGTCTCCCACAGTGCCCACATAATAGTTGCTGCCGCAGTGCCCGCAATGTGCCCTATGGTGCCTGCCACAGAGATGTCTCTTAGCAGAGATAGATATAAGCTGTAACATCCCGCTGTATAATGACCGGCGGCATTATACAGCAGTGCCAGGCTGGTTGCTAAGCAACTACCAGTGAGTTCTAAAAGAGACAGAGAGCCTCATATCAACCAACAAGAGCAGGAAACACTGACAGGCAGCAGAGGAATAGAAGCCAGAATCTGATTGGTTGCTATGAGTGAATTGTGCTCTAAAGTTTAGAGTAGTCCTAGAACAACGGCTGCCCCTTGTGTTACACATGGAGGCACTGTGGCTGTCATTGTTATGGGGGCACTGTGGCTGTCACTGTTATAGGGGAACTGTGGCTGTCACTGTTATAGGGGAACTGTGGCTGTCACTGTTATAGGGGAACTGTGGCTGTCACTGTTATGGGGGCACTGTGGCTCACTATTATAGGGGCACTGTGGCTGTCACTGTTATGGGGGCACTGTGGCTCACTATTATAGGGGCACTGTGGCTGTCACTGTTATGGGGGCACTGTGGCTGTCACTGTTATGGGGGCACTGTGCCTTTCATTAGGATTACACTGTAGCTGTTGTTATGAGGACATGAGCTGTAACTGTTTTGCCAGCAAGCGAACACCCGTTTATCTCCACCCGTTTATCTCCACCTCACGCTGCACACCCTGTCGTAGTCTATCAGAAGACCCTTTTCTCAGTGCAGTTTCCGGTGGTCGTCTGTAGGACTTTACGTAACTGCGATATCTGGACACGCGAGAAGTTTCTGTAAATGATTTTAATACAAAAATGTTTATGATTTATTCCGCGATCTGACAGAGAAATGTTCTAGTTATGGAGGACCAACACTTTTAATGTCAATAAATCTTTGGTCACCTGTCGGCAGGTGGCTGGTAATTAGATGATCCTCATTCACTTCAATGGAGCCGAGCTGCAATACCAGACACAACCATGGACAGGTGAGGCGCTGTTCCTGGATGAAAACCACCATGTTCTTATAAGCAATACCTTTAATTCTTTTATTCAGCCACTTCAGAGTTATTTTGGTTTTCTACATGAATAAAAGGCGCTGGGAGACAACCGCTGATGACCGCCAGCACCGTGTCTATCACCCAGCTTTCCGTGTACCCTGATCGCCATATAAACCTGCGTAACCTCAGACTAAAAAAATGATGAGATTTTTTAAAAACTCAGAGAAATCTGAAGTGTGAACTTATAATGCGGAGCTGCACCCCCGATCCCATCCCCCCTCCTTCCTGTACCCTACTATTGTTTCATGTTATAATTGTCCGCAGCCTGTAATAGGGGAACTCCACACCGCGCTGTTATATAACATTGAACCCCACAGAAGATCCTCCTGTCCCTGAATCATCCAGAACAGGCGATGAGGAATGTTCACATGTAGCCTGCGTCTATCGCTGCCCATACAGAAGGATCACTAGACCTTCAGCGGCCGTCCATCCCCGTCCCCCCACTCCCCCATCAGCCTGCACGATGAGAATTGCAGCATTGGACAATCATACCCATCATTTCCTATATTTATACTTTGCGATTAATATTTATATTGCTCCTATGAATCTAAAATCAAAAATATAGCACTTTGCAAATGAAAAATCTGCCATCGTTTTGTGTATACAGCTCCAATGTGTCTCCATGGTTACAGACTAAAAACAAATCCTGCAGTGACAGTCCTTCCCTCTGCTACTGTCGGTAGGTTATCAAGAAGACGAGGTGGAGGGAGTGGAGTAACACGTGACTGCAGGGTCATGTAGTCTGTGACCATGGAGACACATAGGTCTGCACAGGAGCTGCACATACACAATGAGAGGAGGGGTTTAATCAAGACTATTTGCAAAGTTGATCCACTTTTTATTCTAGATCCATTGAAGTAATAAGATAAATATATATATATATATAGTCTGCACACCCTTGTTTGAAGGATTTTGACTACTTTGCATATTTTTGGGTCGTATAGACATTTATCAGTGTAAGTTCCAATATAGAGAGAAATCAGGAGGAGGGTTCACATATAGAAATCCATCATTAATAGTACACACACACACACACACACACACACACACACACACCACACACACACACACACACACACACACACACACACACCACCCCCCCAGGGGCGTAACTAGGAAAGACTGGGCCCCATAGCAAACTTTTGACTGGGGCCCCCCCTCTGCTGGGAATCACACAACCCCCCCCCCTTGTAGATAGTGCCTCCCTATAGATTCCACCACACAGCGCCCCCCTATAGATAGCACCATACACAGCCCCCTGCAGATAACGCCATACAGCCCCCCTGTAGATAACGCCATACAGACCCCCTCTGTAGATAACGCCATACAGCCCCCCCTGTAGATAACGCCATACAGCCCCCCCTGTAGATAACGCCATACAGAACCCCTCTGTAGATAACGCCATATAGCCCCCCCCCCCCCAAAAAAAACGGCCTATAGTTTGTCCTACAAAAGACATGCATCCCCTATCCACAGGATCTCCACAGGATAGGGGATACATGTGTGATCGCTGGCAGCGATAAGGAGAACGGGGGACCGAAAGTCCCCCGAAGTTCTCCATGACTAACCTCGGACTTCCGGCGTCTGCGCAGTTCAATAAAAATGAAAGGAGCGCTAGTCACGCATGCGCACAAGCGCGACCGGCGCTCCATTCATTTCTACGGAGCTGCCGACACAGACCCCGGAAGTCTGAGGTTTGTCATGGAGAACTTAGGGGGACTTTTGGTCCCCTGTTCTCCTCATCCCTGCCAGCGATCACACATGTATCCCCTATCCTGTGGATAGGGGATACATGTCTTATGTAGGAACAACCCCTTCAGTGGCGTCGCGCTGTAGCAGCCATAGCGGCTGCTAGCGGAGCCTGCTGCCATGGGAGGGGGCCGTGCCGGCGGGTGCCACGGGCCCCCTCATGCTGCAGGCTCTGTAGAAGTCGCTACGGCTGCTATAGCGGTAGTTACGCCACTGCGTATAGGTTTGTACGGCGTAAAACTACAGCTCCCAGCATGGCCTGAACAATGGTAAGGATATGCTGGGAGATGCGGTTTCACAAAAAAAATCCTATCACCATCATCTCGCTGCAGATCATACAGTGACTACATTACTGATTAGAGGCAGAATAAACATTTACATTAAGTGACTCACCGGTGACGTCTCAGATTGTAGTTCTTTTCTTCTCCCTCCGGTCCAGACATCTATGATGGATTTCTCCCGGCCATGACCCATTTCTGCAGTTTTCCGTTTAGATGTCTTCAGCTTCTCAGTTTAAAACATTTCTGCTCCTATAAACAAAGTTAAAATTCTCAACACATCTAAATATAACTGTCACAAACACACAACATGCCCCCTGTAGATAGTGACCTACATAGAAGCCCCTATAGATAGTGCCCACATATGGACTCCAGAGCTGCAAGGCAATAGTGCTAACCACTGAGCCACCGTGCTGCCCTACATATAGCTTCCCCTATAGTTAGTGCTCCACGTATAGCCCACCTCTGTATATAGTGTCTCACATATAGCTCCCCTGTATATAGTGTCCCACATATAGCCCACCCCTGTAGACTGTGCACTACATATAGCCACCCTGTTGCTAGTGCCCCACAGGTAACCCACCCCTGTATATAGTGTCCCACATATAGACCCCCCTGTATATAGTGCCCCACAGGTAACCCACCCCTGTATATAGTGTCCCACATATAGACCCCCCTGTATATAGTGCCCCACAGGTAACCCACCCCTGTATATAGTGTCCCACATATAGACCCCCCTGTATATAGTGGCCCACATATAGACCCCCCTGTATATAGTGGCCCACATATAGACCCCCACCTGTATATAGTGGCCCACATATAGAGCCCCCTGTATATAATGGCCCACATATAGAGCCCCCTGTATATAGTGGCCCCCACCCCCACATATAGACCCCCCTGTATATAATGGCCCACATATAGAGCCCCCTGTATATAATGGCCCACACAACCACATATAGACCCCCCTGTAGCTACTACCCCACATATAGACCCCCCTGTAGCTACTGCCCCACATATAGACCCCCCTGTAGCTACTGCCCCACATATAGACCCCCCTGTAGCTACTGCCCCACATATAGACCCCCTATATATAATAGCCCACGTAAAGATGACCCCCCCCCCCACTATAGATAATGCCATTCACATTTTTATGAGGGGAAAAAAAAAACTTGACATACTCACATTCGCCGGTTCCCACGCTGTTCACTGGCGATGCAGACATGCTCTCTTCTGAGCATGTCTGCAGGAGCTGAACGAGCGTCCTCCAATGACGCCGATTGGCGGGGCAGAATGACTTGCCCCGCCAATCAGCACCTTCCAAGCATGGAAGCGGCGCGATGATGTCATCGCGCCGCTAGCCAATCAGTGTCATTGTAAGGCACTGGATGGTCAGGCACGGAACATGCCCGGCCATTCAGTGCTAATACATGTATTTGGCTGCCGCTAGCACTGGGGCCCCCTCCGGTGCTAGCGACACCTACAGGCATGAGAGGGCCTGTGTAAGGCTCGGCGTCGCGGGCCCCACAGTAGCGGCGCTACCGCTGTAGTAGCCATAACGGCTGCTAGCGGCGCCACCGGGCCCCCTCAAGCCCCGGGCCCCGTAGCAGCCGCTACTGCTGCTACCGCGGTAGTTACGCCACTGCACCCCCCGTTATATAGCGTGTACCCCTATAGAGACCTTTCTTTACTGTGCGCCCCTCCTCGCCGGGTACCTCCGATCTACAGGTGTGTCCCTCCCAGTGCTGCCCCCTGCTGGCGTTCTCTCCCCTCCACATTATAAGGCGGCGCTTGTTGCCGGCTCCGTGCTTCAGTCTCAGCTGTCAGTGGTTCCAGCTCCGTGCTGTCCGGCGTATAGTGCCTGCTGCCTCCGCAGGTGGATCTCCCCGTGGTGCCCGGCTGCTGCCTCCGCAGGTGGATCTCCCCGTGGTGCCCGGCTGCTGCCTCCGCAGGTGGATCTCCCCGTGGTGCCCGGCTGCTGCCTCCGCAGGTGAATCTCCCCGTGGTGCCCGGCTGCTGCCTCCGCAGGTGAATCTCCCCGTGGTGCCCGGCTGCTGCCTCCGCAGGTGGATCTCCCCGTGGTGCCCGGCTGCTGCAGCCGGAGGGTTTCCCCGTGGTGCCGGTGCTGTGTGCGGCCATGACCTAGATGACGGTGGACGGGATGAGTTTCCACAAGGAGGACGGGGTGAGCCTGTGCCAGAAGGCGCTGCAGATCGTGTCCGAGCTCTGCCTGGGGGGACAGGTGGAGTGGGACAAGTGCACCGGCATCTTCCCCCGGAGCAACCAGGGAGCGGGCAGCACAGGTCAGTGCACAGGCTCCGCGATCAACAGGTCCCGCAGCCGCATCACTTTATCTCGCTCTTCTGTAGTCCCTGCACTCCATGCTCGCGCACCAGCCCCCTATAGATCTGTTACCCCAATATATGCATCTCCTGCACACTGTCTAGTCTAGTTACCCCCTGACTTCCAGCTCACCCCCCCCCCTGTATCTGCCGATGTGCACCTCAATGTCTTAACCCCAATATTGGTCTTCCTTTGCCTTCTCTGCCCCTCCACATTCCCATGTCTACCTGTACCCAATATACCCACACCTACCCCTGCTCTCCACCACCCCTGTACCCCAATATATAACTCTAACCACTCCCTATGTTTAGTTACCTGCACCCCAATGTGACTTTTCTCTCTCTCCTGCCCATCACACTTTACCCCCACCCCAATACACCCTGATATATTACACAATATATTGAACACCCCTCCCCCCTTCATATACTTGACATCTGCCCCCCCCCTTGTTCTTGATCCCTGGTAAACTGTCTGCACCCCACTACTGGTCCAGTATTCCTCTAGTTCTCCTATGTCCCTAGCACAGAATCCCCTGGAAATTCGTTCCTCCAAGAGCCCCCAAACTCCTAACCCTCCAGAGTTCTCCTTCCTCTTGACCCCCTCCCCCCTGCATGTGGGTGCTTCCCGATTATATTCAGTCTCCCCATCCAGCACCTTCCTGGTCCTTGTCCCCACGCTCTGCACTTTCTTCACTCCCCTCCATCCAGGAATCTCCTTCTAGCCCCTTATAACCCCCCCCTGTCCTGTGTGTCCGTGCACCCGATTATATGTATCACCTGCTGCATGCTACTCACCGCCCTGTCCCCTCAGCTACAGTGTCCTGTACCCCACGTCTGCTCCGCGCCGTCCGCTATACATTCTCCCAAACTTCAAGAGGTACCTAGTCCTGCCGGGTCTGTGTCCTCCCGGATCTCCAGGTCCATCACCCCAATATTCATATCCCCTGCACCCCAAGAACATGCAGCCTCTGTACCCCCAAAGGTCCACCTATATTCCAGACCTATTATTGCTGGGAACATTTGTCTTCAAGTGCCGATCTATTGTATGTGCAGTCCCCTGACCCCCCCCCCCCCTCCATCTCCAAAATCATCCCCCCCATCTCCTCCCCTTTCCTCCCCGGTGTCTCCCCCCCCCTCTTTCCTCCCCGGTGTCTCCCCCCCCTCTTTCCTCCCCGGTGTCTCCCCCCCCCTCTTTCCTCCCCGGTGTCTCCCCCCTCTTTCCTCCCCGGTGTCTCCCCCTCTTTCCTCCCCGGTGTCTCCCCCCTCCCCGGTGTCTCCCCCTTCCCGGTGTCTCCCCCCTCCCCGGTGTCCTTTCCCCCCCCCCCTGGTGTCTTTCCCCCCCCCCCTCTGGTGTCTTTCCCCCCCCCCCTCTGGTGTCTTTCCCCCCCCCCCTCTGGTGTCTTTCCCCCCCCCCCTCTGGTGTCTTTCCCCCCCCCCCTCTGGTGTCTTTCCCCCCCCCCCCCCTCTGGTGTCTTCCCCCCCCCCCCCTCTGGTGTCTTTCCCCCCCCCCTCTGGTGTCTTCCCCCCCCCCCTCTGGTGTCTTTCCCCCCCCCTCTGGTGTCTTTCCCCCCCCCCCTCTGGTGTCTTTCCCCCCCCCCTCTGGTGTCTTTCCCCCCCCCTCTGGTGTCTTTCCCCCCCCCTCTGGTGTCTTTCCCCCCCCTCTGGTGTCTTTCCCCCCCCCTCTGGTGTCTTTCCCCCCCCCTCTGGTGTCTTTCCCCCCCCCTCTGGTGTCTTTCCCCCCCCCCTCTGGTGTCTTTCCCCCCCCCTCTGGTGTCTTCCCCCCCCCTCTGGTGTCTTCCCCCCCCCCCTCTGGTGTCTTCCCCCCCCCCCTCTGGTGTCTTCCCCCCCCCCCTCTGGTGTCTTCCCCCCCCCCCTCTGGTGTCTTTCCCCCCCCCCTCTGGTGTCTTTCCCCCCCCCCCTCTGGTGTCTTTCCCCCCCCCCTCTGGTGTCTTTCCCCCCCCCCCCTCTGGTGTCTTTCCCCCCCCCCCCTCTGGTGTCTTTCCCCCCCCCCCCTCTGGTGTCTTTCCCCCCCCCCCCTCTGGTGTCTTTTTCCCCCCCCCCCCTCTGGTGTCTTTTCCCCCCCCCCCCTCTGGTGTCTTTCCCCCCCCCCCCCTCTGGTGTCTTTCCCCCCCCCCCCTCTGGTGTCTTCCCCCCCCCCCCCTCTGGTGTCTTTCCCCCCCCCCTCTGGTGTCTTTCCCCCCCCCCCCCTCTGGTGTCTTT
>NW_027463342.1:0-32798 GCF_050947455.1 Rhinoderma darwinii | reverse complement strand
CGCCTGGGAAACATCCATAGAAGTCAAATACAGTGCTTCTATACTAATTGCCAGGCGCTGAGACGAATTCCGCCAAGATCTAGCGTCTATGACTTACGGTTCAAGAATTAGCCTCAGAAACAGTGGGAAATAGTGCTTCTATACTAATTGCCAGGCGCTGAGACGAATGCCGCCAAGATCGAGCGTCTATGACTTACGGTTCAAGAATTAGCCTCAGAAACAGTGGTTCTGAACATGCTGCCAATAGCTCGCCTGGGAAACATCCAGAGAAGTCCAAGATTGTGTTTTTTAGACTGGCTGCCACGAGCTGAAACGAATGCAGCCAAGAGCGAGCGTCTGTGACTTACGGTTCAAAAGTTATTCACAGAAACATGGTTCTGAACTTTGCTGCCAGCCGCGAAAGCGAAAATAACCAAGATCGAGCGTCTAGGATTTACTTGTCAATAGCTCGCCTGGGAAACATCCATAGAAGTCAAATACAGTGCTTCTACACTAATTGCCAGGCGCTGAGACGAATGCCGCCAAGATCTAGCGTCTATGACTTACGGTTCAAGAATTAGCCTCAGAAACAGTGGGAAACAGTGCTTCTATACTAATTGGCAGGCGCTTAAACAAATGCCGCCAAGATCTAGCGTCTATGACTTACGGTTCAAGAATTAGCCTCAGAAACAGTGGTTCTGAACATGCTGCCAATAACTCGCCTGGGAAACATCCAGAGAAGTCCAAGATAGTGTTTTTTAGACTGGCTGCCACGAGCTGAAACGAATGCAGCCAAGAGCGAGCGTCTGTGACTTACGGTTCAAGAGTTATTCACAGAAACATGGTTCTGAACTTTGCTGCCAGCCGCGAAAGCGAAAATAACCAAGATCGAGCGTCTAGGATTTACTTGTCAATAGCTCGCCTGGGAAACATCCAGAGAAGTCAAAGACAGTGCTTCTATACTAATTGCCAGGCGCTGAGACGAATGCCGCCAAGATCGAGCGTCTAAGACTTACGGTTCAATAATTAGCCTCAGAAACAGTGGTTCTGAACATGCTGCCAATAGCTCGCCTGGGAAACATCCAAGAGAAGTCAAAGATAGTGTTTTTTAGACTGGCTGCCACGAGCTGAAACGAATGCAGCCAAGAGCGAGCGTCTGTGACTTACGGTTCAAAAGTTATTCACAGAAACATGGTTCTGAACTTTGCTGCCAGCCGCGAAAGCGAAAATAACCAAGATCGAGCGTCTAGGATTTACTTGTCAATAGCTCGCCTGGGAAACATCCATAGAAGTCAAATACAGTGCTTCTATACTAATTGCCAGGCGCTGAGACGAATGCCGCCAAGATCTAGCGTCTATGACTTACGGTTCAAGAATTAGCCTCAGAAACAGTGGGAAACAGTGCTTCTATACTAATTGGCAGGCGCTTAAACAAATGCCGCCAAGATCGAGCGTCTATGACTTACGGTTCAAGAATTAGCCTCAGAAACAGTGGTTCTGAACATGCTGCCAATAACTCGCCTGGGAAACATCCAGAGAAGTCCAAGATAGTGTTTTTTAGACTGGCTGCCACGAGCTGAAACGAATGCAGCCAAGAGCGAGCGTCTGTGACTTACGGTTCAAGAGTTATTCACAGAAACATGGTTCTGAACTTTGCTGCCAGCCGCGAAAGCGAAAATAACCAAGATCGTGCGTCTAGGATTTACTTGTCAATAGCTCGCCTGGGAAACATCCAGAGAAGTCAAAGACAGTGCTTCTATACTAATTGCCAGGCGCTGAGACGAATGCCGCCAAGATCGAGCGTCTAAGACTTACGGTTCAATAATTAGCCTCAGAAACAGTGGTTCTGAACATGCTGCCAATAGCTCGCCTGGGAAACATCCAGAGAAGTCAAAGATAGTGCTTTTTAGTCTGGCTGCCACGAGCTGAAACGAATGCAGCCAAGAGCGAGCGTCTGTGACTTACGGTTCAAAAGTTATTCACAGAAACATGGTTCTGAACTTTGCTGCCAGCCGCGAAAGCGAAAATAACCAAGATCGAGCGTCTAGGATTTACTTGTCAATAGCTCGCCTGGGAAACATCCAGAGAAGTCAAAGACAGTGCTTCTATACTAATTGCCAGGTGCTGAGACGAATGCCGCCAAGATTGAGCGTCTATGACTTACGGTTCAAGAATTAGCCTCAGAAACAGTGGGAAACAGTGCTTCTATACTAATTGCCAGGCGCTGAGACGAATGCCGCCAAGATCGAGCGTCTATGACTTACGGTTCAAGAATTAGCCTCAGAAACAGCGGTTCTGAACATGCTGCCAATAGCTCGCCTGGGAAACATCCAGAGAAGTCCAAGATTGTGTTTTTTAGACTGGCTGCCACGAGCTGAAACGAATGCAGCCAAGAGCGAGCGTCTGTGACTTACGGTTCAAGAGTTATTCACAGAAACATGGTTCTGAACTTTGCTGCCAGCCGCGAAAGCGAAAATAACCAAGATCGAGCGTCTAGGATTTACTTGTCAATAGCTCGCCTGGGAAACATCCAGAGAAGTCAAAGACAGTGCTTCTATACTAATTGCCAGGCGCTGAGACGAATGCCGCCAAGATCTAGCGTCTATGACTTACGGTTCAAGAATTAGCCTCAGAAACAGTGGGAAACAGTGCTTCTATACTAATTGCCAGGCGCTGAGACGAATGCCGCCAAGATCGAGCGTCTATGACACGGTTCAAGAATTAGCCTCAGAAACAGTGGTTCTGAACATGCTGCCAATAGCTCGCCTGGGAAACATCCAGAGAAGTCCAAGATTGTGTTTTTTAGACTGGCTGCCACGAGCTGAAACGAATGCAGCCAAGAGCGAGCGTCTGTGACTTACGGTTCAAGAGTTATTCACAGAAACATGGTTCTGAACTTTGCTGCCAGCCGCGAAAGCGAAAATAACCAAGATCGAGCGTCTAGGATTTACTTGTCAATAGCTCGCATGGGAAACATCCAGAGAAGTCAAAGACAGTGCTTCTATACTAATTGCCAGGCGCTGAGACGAATGCCGCCACGATCTAGCGTCTATGACTTACGGTTCAAGAATTAGCCTCAGAAACAGTGGGAAACAGTGCTTCTATACTAATTGCCAGGCGCTGAGACGAATGCCGCCAAGATCGAGCGTCTATGACTTACGGTTCAAGAATTAGCCTCAGAAACAGTGGTTCTGAACATGCTGCCAATAGCTCGCCTGGGAAACATCCAGAGAAGTCCAAGATTGTGTTTTTTAGACTGGCTGCCACGAGCTGAAACGAATGCAGCCAAGAGCGAGCGTCTGTGACTTACGGTTCAAGAGTTATTCACAGAAACATGGTTCTGAACTTTGCTGCCAGCCGCGAAAGCGAAAATAACCAAGATCGAGCGTCTAGGATTTACTTGTCAATAGCTCGCCTGGGAAACATCCAGAGAAGTCAAAGACAGTGCTTCTATACTAATTGCCAGGCGCTGAGACGAATGCCGCCAAGATCTAGCGTCTATGAGTTACGGTTCAAGAATTAGCCTCAGAAACAGTGGGAAACAGTGCTTCTATACTAATTGCCAGGCGCTGAGACGAATGCCGCCAAGATCGAGCGTCTATGACTTACGGTTCAAGAATTAGCCTCAGAAACAGTGGTTCTGAACATGCTGCCAATAGCTCGCCTGAGAAACATCCAGAGAAGTCCAAGATTGTGTTTTTTAGACTGGCTGCCACGAGCTGAAACGAATGCAGCCAAGAGCGAGCGTCTGTGACTTACGGTTCAAAAGTTATTCACAGAAACATGGTTCTGAACTTTGCTGCCAGCCGCGAAAGCGAAAATAACCAAGATCGAGCGTCTAGGATTTACTTGTCAATAGCTCGCCTGGGAAACATCCAGAGAAGTCAAAGACAGTGCTTCTATACTAATTGCCAGGCGCTGAGACGAATGCCGCCAAGATCGAGCGTCTAAGACTTACGGTTCAATAATTAGCCTCAGAAACAGTGGTTCTGAACATGCTGCCAATAGCTCGCCTGGGAAACATCCAGAGAAGTCAAAGATAGTGTTTTTTAGACTGGCTGCCACGAGCTGAAACGAATGCAGCCAAGAGCGAGCGTCTGTGACTTATGGTTCAAAAGTTATTCACAGAAACATGGTTCTGAACTTTGCTGCCAGCCGCGAAAGCGAAAATAACCAAGATCGAGCGTCTAGGATTTACTTGTCAATAGCTCGCCTGGGAAACATCCAGAGAAGTCAAAGACAGTGCTTCTATACTAATTGCCAGGTGCTGAGACGAATGCCGCCAAGATTGAGCGTCTATGACTTACGGTTCAAGAATTAGCCTCAGAAACAGTGGGAAACAGTGCTTCTATACTAATTGCCAGGCGCTGAGACGAATGCCGCCAAGATCGAGCGTCTATGACTTACGGTTCAAGAATTAGCCTCAGAAACAGTGGTTCTGAACATGCTGCCAACAGCTCGCCTGGGAAACATCCAGAGAAGTCCAAGATTGTGTTTTTTAGACTGGCTGCCACGAGCTGAAACGAATGCAGCCAAGAGCGAGCGTCTGTGACTTACGGTTCAAGAGTTATTGACAGAAACATGGTTCTGAACTTTGCTGCCAGCCGCGAAAGCGAAAATAACCAAGATCGAGCGTCTAGGATTTACTTGTCAATAGCTCGCCTGGGAAACATCCAGAGAAGTCAAAGACAGTGCTTCTATACTAATTGCCAGGCGCTGAGACGAATGCCGCCAAGATCTAGCGTCTATGACTTACGGTTCAAGAATTAGCCTCAGAAACAGTGGGAAACAGTGCTTCTATACTAATTGCCAGGCGCTGAGACGAATGCCGCCAAGATCGAGCGTCTATGACTTACGGTTCAAGAATTAGCCTCAGAAACAGTCGTTCTGAACATGCTGCCAATAGCTCGTCTGGGAAACATCCAGATAAGTCAAAGATAGTGTTTTTTAGACTGGCTGCCACGAGCTGAAACGAATGCAGCCAAGAGCGAGCGTCTGTGACTTACGGTTCAAAAGTTATTCACAGAAACATGGTTCTGAACTTTGCTGCCAGCCGCTAAAGCGAAAATAACCAAGATCGAGCGTCTAGGATTTACTTGTCAATAGCTCGCCTGGGAAACATCCAGAGAAGTCAAAGACAGTGCTTCTATACTAATTGCCAGGTGCTGAGACGAATGCCGCCAAGATCTAGCGTCTATGACTTACGGTTCAAGAATTAGCCTCAGAAACAGTGGGAAACAGTGCTTCTATACTAATTGGCAGGCGCTTAAACAAATGCCGCCAAGATCGAGCGTCTATGACTTACGGTTCAAGAATTAGCCTCAGAAACAGTGGTTCTGAACATGCTGCCAATAACTCGCCTGGGAAACATCCAGAGAAGTCCAAGATAGTGTTTTTTAGACTGGCTGCCACGAGCTGAAACGAATGCAGCCAAGAGCGAGCGTCTGTGAGTTACGGTTCAAGAATTAGCCTCAGAAACAGTGGGAAACAGTGCTTCTATACTAATTGCCAGGCGCTGAGACGAATGCCGCCAAGATCGAGCGTCTATGACTTACGGTTCAAGAATTAGCCTCAGAAACAGTGGTTCTGAACATGCTGCCAATAGCTCGCCTGAGAAACATCCAGAGAAGTCCAAGATTGTGTTTTTTAGACTGGCTGCCACGAGCTGAAACGAATGCAGCCAAGAGCGAGCGTCTGTGACTTACGGTTCAAAAGTTATTCACAGAAACATGGTTCTGAACTTTGCTGCCAGCCGCGAAAGCGAAAATAACCAAGATCGAGCGTCTAGGATTTACTTGTCAATAGCTCGCCTGGGAAACATCCAGAGAAGTCAAAGACAGTGCTTCTATACTAATTGCCAGGCGCTGAGACGAATGCCGCCAAGATCGAGCGTCTAAGACTTACGGTTCAATAATTAGCCTCAGAAACAGTGGTTCTGAACATGCTGCCAATAGCTCGCCTGGGAAACATCCAGAGAAGTCAAAGATAGTGTTTTTTAGACTGGCTGCCACGAGCTGAAACGAATGCAGCCAAGAGCGAGCGTCTGTGACTTATGGTTCAAAAGTTATTCACAGAAACATGGTTCTGAACTTTGCTGCCAGCCGCGAAAGCGAAAATAACCAAGATCGAGCGTCTAGGATTTACTTGTCAATAGCTCGCCTGGGAAACATCCAGAGAAGTCAAAGACAGTGCTTCTATACTAATTGCCAGGTGCTGAGACGAATGCCGCCAAGATTGAGCGTCTATGACTTACGGTTCAAGAATTAGCCTCAGAAACAGTGGGAAACAGTGCTTCTATACTAATTGCCAGGCGCTGAGACGAATGCCGCCAAGATCGAGCGTCTATGACTTACGGTTCAAGAATTAGCCTCAGAAACAGTGGTTCTGAACATGCTGCCAACAGCTCGCCTGGGAAACATCCAGAGAAGTCCAAGATTGTGTTTTTTAGACTGGCTGCCACGAGCTGAAACGAATGCAGCCAAGAGCGAGCGTCTGTGACTTACGGTTCAAGAGTTATTGACAGAAACATGGTTCTGAACTTTGCTGCCAGCCGCGAAAGCGAAAATAACCAAGATCGAGCGTCTAGGATTTACTTGTCAATAGCTCGCCTGGGAAACATCCAGAGAAGTCAAAGACAGTGCTTCTATACTAATTGCCAGGCGCTGAGACGAATGCCGCCAAGATCTAGCGTCTATGACTTACGGTTCAAGAATTAGCCTCAGAAACAGTGGGAAACAGTGCTTCTATACTAATTGCCAGGCGCTGAGACGAATGCCGCCAAGATCGAGCGTCTATGACTTACGGTTCAAGAATTAGCCTCAGAAACAGTCGTTCTGAACATGCTGCCAATAGCTCGTCTGGGAAACATCCAGATAAGTCAAAGATAGTGTTTTTTAGACTGGCTGCCACGAGCTGAAACGAATGCAGCCAAGAGCGAGCGTCTGTGACTTACGGTTCAAAAGTTATTCACAGAAACATGGTTCTGAACTTTGCTGCCAGCCGCTAAAGCGAAAATAACCAAGATCGAGCGTCTAGGATTTACTTGTCAATAGCTCGCCTGGGAAACATCCAGAGAAGTCAAAGACAGTGCTTCTATACTAATTGCCAGGTGCTGAGACGAATGCCGCCAAGATCTAGCGTCTATGACTTACGGTTCAAGAATTAGCCTCAGAAACAGTGGGAAACAGTGCTTCTATACTAATTGGCAGGCGCTTAAACAAATGCCGCCAAGATCGAGCGTCTATGACTTACGGTTCAAGAATTAGCCTCAGAAACAGTGGTTCTGAACATGCTGCCAATAACTCGCCTGGGAAACATCCAGAGAAGTCCAAGATAGTGTTTTTTAGACTGGCTGCCACGAGCTGAAACGAATGCAGCCAAGAGCGAGCGTCTGTGACTTACGGTTCAAGAGTTATTCACAGAAACATGGTTCTGAACTTTGCTGCCAGCCGCGAAAGCGAAAATAACCAAGATCGAGCGTCTAGGATTTACTTGTCAATAGCTCGCCTGGGAAACATCCAGAGAAGTCAAAGACAGTGCTTCTATACTAATTGCCAGGCGCTGAGACGAATGCCGCCAAGATCGAGCGTCTAAGACTTACGGTTCAATAATTAGCCTCAGAAACAGTGGTTCTGAACATGCTGCCAATAGCTCGCCTGAGAAACATCAAGAGAAGTCCAAGATAGTGTTTTTTAGACTGGCTGCCACGAGCTGAAACGAATGCAGCCAAGAGCGAGCGTCTGTGACTTACGGTTCAAAAGTTATTCACAGAAACATGGTTCTGAACTTTGCTGCCAGCCGCGAAAGCGAAAATAACCAAGATCGAGCGTCTAGGATTTACTTGTCAATAGCTCGCCTGGGAAACATCCAGAGAAGTCAAAGACAGTGCTTCTATACTAATTGCCAGGCGCTGAGACGAATGCCGCCAAGATCTAGCGTCTATGACTTACGGTTCAAGAATTAGCCTCAGAAACAGTGGGAAACAGTGCTTCTATACTAATTGCCAGGCGCTGAGACGAATGCCGCCAAGATCGAGCGTCTATGACTTACGGTTCAAGAATTAGCCTCAGAAACAGTCGTTCTGAACATGCTGCCAATAGCTCGCCTGGGAAACATCAAGAGAAGTCCAAGATAGTGTTTTTTAGACTGGCTGCCACGAGCTGAAACGAATGCAGCCAAGAGCGAGCGTCTGTGACTTACGGTTCAAAAGTTATTCACAGAAACATGGTTCTGAACTTTGCTGCCAGCCGCGAAAGCGAAAATAACCAAGATCGAGCGTCTAGGATTTACTTGTCAATAGCTCGCCTGGGAAACATCCATAGAAGTCAAATACAGTGCTTCTATACTAATTGCCAGGCGCTGAGACGAATGCCGCCAAGATCTAGCGTCTATGACTTACGGTTCAAGAATTAGCCTCAGAAACAGTGGGAAATAGTGCTTCTATACTAATTGCCAGGCGCTGAGACGAATGCCGCCAAGATCGAGCGTCTATGACTTACGGTTCAAGAATTAGCCTCAGAAACAGTGGTTCTGAACATGCTGCCAATAGCTCGCCTGGGAAACATCCAGAGAAGTCCAAGATTGTGTTTTTTAGACTGGCTGCCACGAGCTGAAACGAATGCAGCCAAGAGCGAGCGTCTGTGACTTACGGTTCAAAAGTTATTCACAGAAACATGGTTCTGAACTTTGCTGCCAGCCGCGAAAGCGAAAATAACCAAGATCGAGCGTCTAGGATTTACTTGTCAATAGCTCGCCTGGGAAACATCCATAGAAGTCAAATACAGTGCTTCTACACTAATTGCCAGGCGCTGAGACGAATGCCGCCAAGATCTAGCGTCTATGACTTACGGTTCAAGAATTAGCCTCAGAAACAGTGGGAAACAGTGCTTCTATACTAATTGGCAGGCGCTTAAACAAATGCCGCCAAGATCTAGCGTCTATGACTTACGGTTCAAGAATTAGCCTCAGAAACAGTGGTTCTGAACATGCTGCCAATAGCTCGCCTGGGAAACATCAAGAGAAGTCCAAGATAGTGTTTTTTAGACTGGCTGCCACGAGCTGAAACGAATGCAGCCAAGAGCGAGCGTCTGTGACTTACGGTTCAAAAGTTATTCACAGAAACATGGTTCTGAACTTTGCTGCCAGCCGCGAAAGCGAAAATAACCAAGATCGAGCGTCTAGGATTTACTTGTCAATAGCTCGCCTGGGAAACATCCAGAGAAGTCAAAGACAGTGCTTCTATACTAATTGCCAGGTGCTGAGACGAATGCCGCCAAGATTGAGCGTCTATGACTTACGGTTCAAGAATTAGCCTCAGAAACAGTGGGAAACAGTGCTTCTATACTAATTGCCAGGCGCTGAGACGAATGCCGCCAAGATCGAGCGTCTATGACTTACGGTTCAAGAATTAGCCTCAGAAACAGTGGTTCTGAACATGCTGCCAATAGCTCGCCTGGGAAACATCCAGAGAAGTCCAAGATTGTGTTTTTTAGACTGGCTGCCACGAGCTGAAACGAATGCAGCCAAGAGCGAGCGTCTGTGACTTACGGTTCAAAAGTTATTCACAGAAACATGGTTCTGAACTTTGCTGCCAGCCGCGAAAGCGAAAATAACCAAGATCGAGCGTCTAGGATTTACTTGTCAATAGCTCGCCTGGGAAACATCCATAGAAGTCAAATACAGTGCTTCTATACTAATTGCCAGGCGCTGAGACGAATGCCGCCAAGATCTAGCGTCTATGACTTACGGTTCAAGAATTAGCCTCAGAAACAGTGGGAAATAGTGCTTCTATACTAATTGCCAGGCGCTGAGACGAATGCCGCCAAGATCGAGCGTCTATGACTTACGGTTCAAGAATTAGCCTCAGAAACAGTGGTTCTGAACATGCTGCCAATAGCTCGCCTGGGAAACATCCAGAGAAGTCCAAGATTGTGTTTTTTAGACTGGCTGCCACGAGCTGAAACGAATGCAGCCAAGAGCGAGCGTCTGTGACTTACGGTTCAAAAGTTATTCACAGAAACATGGTTCTGAACTTTGCTGCCAGCCGCGAAAGCGAAAATAACCAAGATCGAGCGTCTAGGATTTACTTGTCAATAGCTCGCCTGGGAAACATCCATAGAAGTCAAATACAGTGCTTCTACACTAATTGCCAGGCGCTGAGACGAATGCCGCCAAGATCTAGCGTCTATGACTTACGGTTCAAGAATTAGCCTCAGAAACAGTGGGAAACAGTGCTTCTATACTAATTGGCAGGCGCTTAAACAAATGCCGCCAAGATCTAGCGTCTATGACTTACGGTTCAAGAATTAGCCTCAGAAACAGTGGTTCTGAACATGCTGCCAATAACTCGCCTGGGAAACATCCAGAGAAGTCCAAGATAGTGTTTTTTAGACTGGCTGCCACGAGCTGAAACGAATGCAGCCAAGAGCGAGCGTCTGTGACTTACGGTTCAAGAGTTATTCACAGAAACATGGTTCTGAACTTTGCTGCCAGCCGCGAAAGCGAAAATAACCAAGATCGAGCGTCTAGGATTTACTTGTCAATAGCTCGCCTGGGAAACATCCAGAGAAGTCAAAGACAGTGCTTCTATACTAATTGCCAGGCGCTGAGACGAATGCCGCCAAGATCGAGCGTCTAAGACTTACGGTTCAATAATTAGCCTCAGAAACAGTGGTTCTGAACATGCTGCCAATAGCTCGCCTGGGAAACATCCAAGAGAAGTCAAAGATAGTGTTTTTTAGACTGGCTGCCACGAGCTGAAACGAATGCAGCCAAGAGCGAGCGTCTGTGACTTACGGTTCAAAAGTTATTCACAGAAACATGGTTCTGAACTTTGCCGCCAGCCGCGAAAGCGAAAATAACCAAGATCGAGCGTCTAGGATTTACTTGTCAATAGCTCGCCTGGGAAACATCCAGAGAAGTCAAAGACAGTGCTTCTATACTAATTGCCAGGTGCTGAGACGAATGCCGCCAAGATTGAGCGTCTATGACTTACGGTTCAAGAATTAGCCTCAGAAACAGTGGGAAACAGTGCTTCCATACTAATTGCCAGGCGCTGAGACGAATGCCGCCAAGATCGAGCGTCTAAGACTTACGGTTCAATAATTAGCCTCAGAAACAGTGGTTCTGAACATGCTGCCAATAGCTCGCCTGAGAAACATCAAGAGAAGTCCAAGATAGTGTTTTTTAGACTGGCTGCCACGAGCTGAAACGAATGCAGCCAAGAGCGAGCGTCTGTGACTTACGGTTCAAAAGTTATTCACAGAAACATGGTTCTGAACTTTGCTGCCAGCCGCGAAAGCGAAAATAACCAAGATCGAGCGTCTAGGATTTACTTGTCAATAGCTCGCCTGGGAAACATCCAGAGAAGTCAAAGACAGTGCTTCTATACTAATTGCCAGGCGCTGAGACGAATGCCGCCAAGATCTAGCGTCTATGACTTACGGTTCAAGAATTAGCCTCAGAAACAGTGGGAAACAGTGCTTCTATACTAATTGCCAGGCGCTGAGACGAATGCCGCCAAGATCGAGCGTCTATGACTTACGGTTCAAGAATTAGCCTCAGAAACAGTCGTTCTGAACATGCTGCCAATAGCTCGCCTGGGAAACATCAAGAGAAGTCCAAGATAGTGTTTTTTAGACTGGCTGCCACGAGCTGAAACGAATGCAGCCAAGAGCGAGCGTCTGTGACTTACGGTTCAAAAGTTATTCACAGAAACATGGTTCTGAACTTTGCTGCCAGCCGCGAAAGCGAAAATAACCAAGATCGAGCGTCTAGGATTTACTTGTCAATAGCTCGCCTGGGAAACATCCATAGAAGTCAAATACAGTGCTTCTATACTAATTGCCAGGCGCTGAGACGAATGCCGCCAAGATCTAGCGTCTATGACTTACGGTTCAAGAATTAGCCTCAGAAACAGTGGGAAATAGTGCTTCTATACTAATTGCCAGGCGCTGAGACGAATGCCGCCAAGATCGAGCGTCTATGACTTACGGTTCAAGAATTAGCCTCAGAAACAGTGGTTCTGAACATGCTGCCAATAGCTCGCCTGGGAAACATCCAGAGAAGTCCAAGATTGTGTTTTTTAGACTGGCTGCCACGAGCTGAAACGAATGCAGCCAAGAGCGAGCGTCTGTGACTTACGGTTCAAAAGTTATTCACAGAAACATGGTTCTGAACTTTGCTGCCAGCCGCGAAAGCGAAAATAACCAAGATCGAGCGTCTAGGATTTACTTGTCAATAGCTCGCCTGGGAAACATCCATAGAAGTCAAATAGTGCTTCTACACTAATTGCCAGGCGCTGAGACGAATGCCGCCAAGATCTAGCGTCTATGACTTACGGTTCAAGAATTAGCCTCAGAAACAGTGGGAAACAGTGCTTCTATACTAATTGGCAGGCGCTTAAACAAATGCCGCCAAGATCTAGCGTCTATGACTTACGGTTCAAGAATTAGCCTCAGAAACAGTGGTTCTGAACATGCTGCCAATAACTCGCCTGGGAAACATCCAGAGAAGTCCAAGATAGTGTTTTTTAGACTGGCTGCCACGAGCTGAAACGAATGCAGCCAAGAGCGAGCGTCTGTGACTTACGGTTCAAAAGTTATTCACAGAAACATGGTTCTGAACTTTGCTGCCAGCCGCGAAAGCGAAAATAACCAAGATCGAGCGTCTAGGATTTACTTGTCAATAGCTCGCCTGGGAAACATCCAGAGAAGTCAAAGACAGTGCTTCTATACTAATTGCCAGGTGCTGAGACGAATGCCGCCAAGATTGAGCGTCTATGACTTACGGTTCAAGAATTAGCCTCAGAAACAGTGGGAAACAGTGCTTCTATACTAATTGCCAGGCGCTGAGACGAATGCCGCCAAGATCGAGCGTCTATGACTTACGGTTCAAGAATTAGCCTCAGAAACAGTGGTTCTGAACATGCTGCCAATAGCTCGCCTGGGAAACATCCAGAGAAGTCCAAGATTGTGTTTTTTAGACTGGCTGCCACGAGCTGAAACGAATGCAGCCAAGAGCGAGCGTCTGTGACTTACGGTTCAAAAGTTATTCACAGAAACATGGTTCTGAACTTTGCTGCCAGCCGCGAAAGCGAAAATAACCAAGATCGAGCGTCTAGGATTTACTTGTCAATAGCTCGCCTGGGAAACATCCATAGAAGTCAAATACAGTGCTTCTATACTAATTGCCAGGCGCTGAGACGAATGCCGCCAAGATCTAGCGTCTATGACTTACGGTTCAAGAATTAGCCTCAGAAACAGTGGGAAACAGTGCTTCTATACTAATTGGCAGGCGCTTAAACAAATGCCGCCAAGATCTAGCGTCTATGACTTACGGTTCAAGAATTAGCCTCAGAAACAGTGGTTCTGAACATGCTGCCAATAACTCGCCTGGGAAACATCCAGAGAAGTCCAAGATAGTGTTTTTTAGACTGGCTGCCACGAGCTGAAACGAATGCAGCCAAGAGCGAGCGTCTGTGACTTACGGTTCAAGAGTTATTCACAGAAACATGGTTCTGAACTTTGCTGCCAGCCGCGAAAGCGAAAATAACCAAGATCGAGCGTCTAGGATTTACTTGTCAATAGCTCGCCTGGGAAACATCCAGAGAAGTCAAAGACAGTGCTTCTATACTAATTGCCAGGCGCTGAGACGAATGCCGCCAAGATCGAGCGTCTAAGACTTACGGTTCAATAATTAGCCTCAGAAACAGTGTTTCTGAACATGCTGCCAATAGCTCGCCTGGGAAACATCCAAGAGAAGTCAAAGATAGTGTTTTTTAGACTGGCTGCCACGAGCTGAAACGAATGCAGCCAAGAGCGAGCGTCTGTGACTTACGGTTCAAAAGTTATTCACAGAAACATGGTTCTGAACTTTGCTGCCAGCCGCGAAAGCGAAAATAACCAAGATCGAGCGTCTAGGATTTACTTGTCAATAGCTCGCCTGGGAAACATCCAGAGAAGTCAAAGACAGTGCTTCTATACTAATTGCCAGGTGCTGAGACGAATGCCGCCAAGATTGAGCGTCTATGACTTACGGTTCAAGAATTAGCCTCAGAAACAGTGGGAAACAGTGCTTCCATACTAATTGCCAGGCGCTGAGACGAATGCCGCCAAGATCGAGCGTCTATGACTTACGGTTCAAGAATTAGCCTCAGAAACAGTGGTTCTGAACATGCTGCCAATAGCTCGCCTGGGAAACATCCAGAGAAGTCCAAGATTGTGTTTTTTAGACTGGCTGCCACGAGCTGAAACGAATGCAGCCAAGAGCGAGCGTCTGTGACTTACGGTTCAAAAGTTATTCACAGAAACATGGTTCTGAACTTTGCTGCCAGCCGCGAAAGCGAAAATAACCAAGATCGAGCGTCTAGGATTTACTTGTCAATAGCTCGCCTGGGAAACATCCATAGAAGTCAAATACAGTGCTTCTATACTAATTGCCAGGCGCTGAGACGAATGCCGCCAAGATCTAGCGTCTATGACTTACGGTTCAAGAATTAGCCTCAGAAACAGTGGGAAACAGTGCTTCTATACTAATTGGCAGGCGCTTAAACAAATGCCGCCAAGATCGAGCGTCTATGACTTACGGTTCAAGAATTAGCCTCAGAAACAGTGGTTCTGAACATGCTGCCAATAACTCGCCTGGGAAACATCCAGAGAAGTCCAAGATAGTGTTTTTTAGACTGGCTGCCACGAGCTGAAACGAATGCAGCCAAGAGCGAGCGTCTGTGACTTACGGTTCAAGAGTTATTCACAGAAATATGGTTCTGAACTTTGCTGCCAGCCGCGAAAGCGAAAATAACCAAGATCGAGCGTCTAGGATTTACTTGTCAATAGCTCGCCTGGGAAACATCCAGAGAAGTCAAAGACAGTGCTTCTATACTAATTGCCAGGCGCTGAGACGAATGCCGCCAAGATCGAGCGTCTAAGACTTACGGTTCAATAATTAGCCTCAGAAACAGTGGTTCTGAACATGCTGCCAATAGCTCGCCTGGGAAACATCAAGAGAAGTCCAAGATAGTGTTTTTTAGACTGGCTGCCACGAGCTGAAACGAATGCAGCCAAGAGCGAGCGTCTGTGACTTACGGTTCAAGAGTTATTCACAGAAACATGGTTCTGAACTTTGCTGCCAGCCGCGAAAGCGAAAATAACCAAGATCGAGCGTCTAGGATTTACTTGTCAATAGCTCGCCTGGGAAACATCCAGAGAAGTCAAAGACAGTGCTTCTATACTAATTGCCAGGTGCTGAGACGAATGCCGCCAAGATTGAGCGTCTATGACTTACGGTTCAAGAATTAGCCTCAGAAACAGTGGGAAACAGTGCTTCTATACTAATTGCCAGGCGCTGAGACGAATGCCGCCAAGATCGAGCGTCTATGACTTACGGTTCAAGAATTAGCCTCAGAAACAGTGGTTCTGAACATGCTGCCAATAGCTCGCCTGGGAAACATCCAGAGAAGTCCAAGATTGTGTTTTTTAGACTGGCTGCCACGAGCTGAAACGAATGCAGCCAAGAGCGAGCGTCTGTGACTTACGGTTCAAAAGTTATTCACAGAAACATGGTTCTGAACTTTGCTGCCAGCCGCGAAAGCGAAAATAACCAAGATCGAGCGTCTAGGATTTACTTGTCAATAGCTCGCCTGGGAAACATCCATAGAAGTCAAATACAGTGCTTCTATACTAATTGCCAGGCGCTGAGACGAATTCCGCCAAGATCTAGCGTCTATGACTTACGGTTCAAGAATTAGCCTCAGAAACAGTGGGAAATAGTGCTTCTATACTAATTGCCAGGCGCTGAGACGAATGCCGCCAAGATCGAGCGTCTATGACTTACGGTTCAAGAATTAGCCTCAGAAACAGTGGTTCTGAACATGCTGCCAATAGCTCGCCTGGGAAACATCCAGAGAAGTCCAAGATTGTGTTTTTTAGACTGGCTGCCACGAGCTGAAACGAATGCAGCCAAGAGCGAGCGTCTGTGACTTACGGTTCAAAAGTTATTCACAGAAACATGGTTCTGAACTTTGCTGCCAGCCGCGAAAGCGAAAATAACCAAGATCGAGCGTCTAGGATTTACTTGTCAATAGCTCGCCTGGGAAACATCCATAGAAGTCAAATACAGTGCTTCTACACTAATTGCCAGGCGCTGAGACGAATGCCGCCAAGATCTAGCGTCTATGACTTACGGTTCAAGAATTAGCCTCAGAAACAGTGGGAAACAGTGCTTCTATACTAATTGGCAGGCGCTTAAACAAATGCCGCCAAGATCTAGCGTCTATGACTTACGGTTCAAGAATTAGCCTCAGAAACAGTGGTTCTGAACATGCTGCCAATAACTCGCCTGGGAAACATCCAGAGAAGTCCAAGATAGTGTTTTTTAGACTGGCTGCCACGAGCTGAAACGAATGCAGCCAAGAGCGAGCGTCTGTGACTTACGGTTCAAGAGTTATTCACAGAAACATGGTTCTGAACTTTGCTGCCAGCCGCGAAAGCGAAAATAACCAAGATCGAGCGTCTAGGATTTACTTGTCAATAGCTCGCCTGGGAAACATCCAGAGAAGTCAAAGACAGTGCTTCTATACTAATTGCCAGGCGCTGAGACGAATGCCGCCAAGATCGAGCGTCTAAGACTTACGGTTCAATAATTAGCCTCAGAAACAGTGGTTCTGAACATGCTGCCAATAGCTCGCCTGGGAAACATCCAAGAGAAGTCAAAGATAGTGTTTTTTAGACTGGCTGCCACGAGCTGAAACGAATGCAGCCAAGAGCGAGCGTCTGTGACTTACGGTTCAAAAGTTATTCACAGAAACATGGTTCTGAACTTTGCTGCCAGCCGCGAAAGCGAAAATAACCAAGATCGAGCGTCTAGGATTTACTTGTCAATAGCTCGCCTGGGAAACATCCATAGAAGTCAAATACAGTGCTTCTATACTAATTGCCAGGCGCTGAGACGAATGCCGCCAAGATCTAGCGTCTATGACTTACGGTTCAAGAATTAGCCTCAGAAACAGTGGGAAACAGTGCTTCTATACTAATTGGCAGGCGCTTAAACAAATGCCGCCAAGATCGAGCGTCTATGACTTACGGTTCAAGAATTAGCCTCAGAAACAGTGGTTCTGAACATGCTGCCAATAACTCGCCTGGGAAACATCCAGAGAAGTCCAAGATAGTGTTTTTTAGACTGGCTGCCACGAGCTGAAACGAATGCAGCCAAGAGCGAGCGTCTGTGACTTACGGTTCAAGAGTTATTCACAGAAACATGGTTCTGAACTTTGCTGCCAGCCGCGAAAGCGAAAATAACCAAGATCGTGCGTCTAGGATTTACTTGTCAATAGCTCGCCTGGGAAACATCCAGAGAAGTCAAAGACAGTGCTTCTATACTAATTGCCAGGCGCTGAGACGAATGCCGCCAAGATCGAGCGTCTAAGACTTACGGTTCAATAATTAGCCTCAGAAACAGTGGTTCTGAACATGCTGCCAATAGCTCGCCTGGGAAACATCCAGAGAAGTCAAAGATAGTGCTTTTTAGTCTGGCTGCCACGAGCTGAAACGAATGCAGCCAAGAGCGAGCGTCTGTGACTTACGGTTCAAAAGTTATTCACAGAAACATGGTTCTGAACTTTGCTGCCAGCCGCGAAAGCGAAAATAACCAAGATCGAGCGTCTAGGATTTACTTGTCAATAGCTCGCCTGGGAAACATCCAGAGAAGTCAAAGACAGTGCTTCTATACTAATTGCCAGGTGCTGAGACGAATGCCGCCAAGATTGAGCGTCTATGACTTACGGTTCAAGAATTAGCCTCAGAAACAGTGGGAAACAGTGCTTCTATACTAATTGCCAGGCGCTGAGACGAATGCCGCCAAGATCGAGCGTCTATGACTTACGGTTCAAGAATTAGCCTCAGAAACAGCGGTTCTGAACATGCTGCCAATAGCTCGCCTGGGAAACATCCAGAGAAGTCCAAGATTGTGTTTTTTAGACTGGCTGCCACGAGCTGAAACGAATGCAGCCAAGAGCGAGCGTCTGTGACTTACGGTTCAAGAGTTATTCACAGAAACATGGTTCTGAACTTTGCTGCCAGCCGCGAAAGCGAAAATAACCAAGATCGAGCGTCTAGGATTTACTTGTCAATAGCTCGCCTGGGAAACATCCAGAGAAGTCAAAGACAGTGCTTCTATACTAATTGCCAGGCGCTGAGACGAATGCCGCCAAGATCTAGCGTCTATGACTTACGGTTCAAGAATTAGCCTCAGAAACAGTGGGAAACAGTGCTTCTATACTAATTGCCAGGCGCTGAGACGAATGCCGCCAAGATCGAGCGTCTATGACACGGTTCAAGAATTAGCCTCAGAAACAGTGGTTCTGAACATGCTGCCAATAGCTCGCCTGGGAAACATCCAGAGAAGTCCAAGATTGTGTTTTTTAGACTGGCTGCCACGAGCTGAAACGAATGCAGCCAAGAGCGAGCGTCTGTGACTTACGGTTCAAGAGTTATTCACAGAAACATGGTTCTGAACTTTGCTGCCAGCCGCGAAAGCGAAAATAACCAAGATCGAGCGTCTAGGATTTACTTGTCAATAGCTCGCATGGGAAACATCCAGAGAAGTCAAAGACAGTGCTTCTATACTAATTGCCAGGCGCTGAGACGAATGCCGCCACGATCTAGCGTCTATGACTTACGGTTCAAGAATTAGCCTCAGAAACAGTGGGAAACAGTGCTTCTATACTAATTGCCAGGCGCTGAGACGAATGCCGCCAAGATCGAGCGTCTATGACTTACGGTTCAAGAATTAGCCTCAGAAACAGTGGTTCTGAACATGCTGCCAATAGCTCGCCTGGGAAACATCCAGAGAAGTCCAAGATTGTGTTTTTTAGACTGGCTGCCACGAGCTGAAACGAATGCAGCCAAGAGCGAGCGTCTGTGACTTACGGTTCAAGAGTTATTCACAGAAACATGGTTCTGAACTTTGCTGCCAGCCGCGAAAGCGAAAATAACCAAGATCGAGCGTCTAGGATTTACTTGTCAATAGCTCGCCTGGGAAACATCCAGAGAAGTCAAAGACAGTGCTTCTATACTAATTGCCAGGCGCTGAGACGAATGCCGCCAAGATCTAGCGTCTATGAGTTACGGTTCAAGAATTAGCCTCAGAAACAGTGGGAAACAGTGCTTCTATACTAATTGCCAGGCGCTGAGACGAATGCCGCCAAGATCGAGCGTCTATGACTTACGGTTCAAGAATTAGCCTCAGAAACAGTGGTTCTGAACATGCTGCCAATAGCTCGCCTGAGAAACATCCAGAGAAGTCCAAGATTGTGTTTTTTAGACTGGCTGCCACGAGCTGAAACGAATGCAGCCAAGAGCGAGCGTCTGTGACTTACGGTTCAAAAGTTATTCACAGAAACATGGTTCTGAACTTTGCTGCCAGCCGCGAAAGCGAAAATAACCAAGATCGAGCGTCTAGGATTTACTTGTCAATAGCTCGCCTGGGAAACATCCAGAGAAGTCAAAGACAGTGCTTCTATACTAATTGCCAGGCGCTGAGACGAATGCCGCCAAGATCGAGCGTCTAAGACTTACGGTTCAATAATTAGCCTCAGAAACAGTGGTTCTGAACATGCTGCCAATAGCTCGCCTGGGAAACATCCAGAGAAGTCAAAGATAGTGTTTTTTAGACTGGCTGCCACGAGCTGAAACGAATGCAGCCAAGAGCGAGCGTCTGTGACTTATGGTTCAAAAGTTATTCACAGAAACATGGTTCTGAACTTTGCTGCCAGCCGCGAAAGCGAAAATAACCAAGATCGAGCGTCTAGGATTTACTTGTCAATAGCTCGCCTGGGAAACATCCAGAGAAGTCAAAGACAGTGCTTCTATACTAATTGCCAGGTGCTGAGACGAATGCCGCCAAGATTGAGCGTCTATGACTTACGGTTCAAGAATTAGCCTCAGAAACAGTGGGAAACAGTGCTTCTATACTAATTGCCAGGCGCTGAGACGAATGCCGCCAAGATCGAGCGTCTATGACTTACGGTTCAAGAATTAGCCTCAGAAACAGTGGTTCTGAACATGCTGCCAACAGCTCGCCTGGGAAACATCCAGAGAAGTCCAAGATTGTGTTTTTTAGACTGGCTGCCACGAGCTGAAACGAATGCAGCCAAGAGCGAGCGTCTGTGACTTACGGTTCAAGAGTTATTGACAGAAACATGGTTCTGAACTTTGCTGCCAGCCGCGAAAGCGAAAATAACCAAGATCGAGCGTCTAGGATTTACTTGTCAATAGCTCGCCTGGGAAACATCCAGAGAAGTCAAAGACAGTGCTTCTATACTAATTGCCAGGCGCTGAGACGAATGCCGCCAAGATCTAGCGTCTATGACTTACGGTTCAAGAATTAGCCTCAGAAACAGTGGGAAACAGTGCTTCTATACTAATTGCCAGGCGCTGAGACGAATGCCGCCAAGATCGAGCGTCTATGACTTACGGTTCAAGAATTAGCCTCAGAAACAGTCGTTCTGAACATGCTGCCAATAGCTCGTCTGGGAAACATCCAGATAAGTCAAAGATAGTGTTTTTTAGACTGGCTGCCACGAGCTGAAACGAATGCAGCCAAGAGCGAGCGTCTGTGACTTACGGTTCAAAAGTTATTCACAGAAACATGGTTCTGAACTTTGCTGCCAGCCGCTAAAGCGAAAATAACCAAGATCGAGCGTCTAGGATTTACTTGTCAATAGCTCGCCTGGGAAACATCCAGAGAAGTCAAAGACAGTGCTTCTATACTAATTGCCAGGTGCTGAGACGAATGCCGCCAAGATCTAGCGTCTATGACTTACGGTTCAAGAATTAGCCTCAGAAACAGTGGGAAACAGTGCTTCTATACTAATTGGCAGGCGCTTAAACAAATGCCGCCAAGATCGAGCGTCTATGACTTACGGTTCAAGAATTAGCCTCAGAAACAGTGGTTCTGAACATGCTGCCAATAACTCGCCTGGGAAACATCCAGAGAAGTCCAAGATAGTGTTTTTTAGACTGGCTGCCACGAGCTGAAACGAATGCAGCCAAGAGCGAGCGTCTGTGAGTTACGGTTCAAGAATTAGCCTCAGAAACAGTGGGAAACAGTGCTTCTATACTAATTGCCAGGCGCTGAGACGAATGCCGCCAAGATCGAGCGTCTATGACTTACGGTTCAAGAATTAGCCTCAGAAACAGTGGTTCTGAACATGCTGCCAATAGCTCGCCTGAGAAACATCCAGAGAAGTCCAAGATTGTGTTTTTTAGACTGGCTGCCACGAGCTGAAACGAATGCAGCCAAGAGCGAGCGTCTGTGACTTACGGTTCAAAAGTTATTCACAGAAACATGGTTCTGAACTTTGCTGCCAGCCGCGAAAGCGAAAATAACCAAGATCGAGCGTCTAGGATTTACTTGTCAATAGCTCGCCTGGGAAACATCCAGAGAAGTCAAAGACAGTGCTTCTATACTAATTGCCAGGCGCTGAGACGAATGCCGCCAAGATCGAGCGTCTAAGACTTACGGTTCAATAATTAGCCTCAGAAACAGTGGTTCTGAACATGCTGCCAATAGCTCGCCTGGGAAACATCCAGAGAAGTCAAAGATAGTGTTTTTTAGACTGGCTGCCACGAGCTGAAACGAATGCAGCCAAGAGCGAGCGTCTGTGACTTATGGTTCAAAAGTTATTCACAGAAACATGGTTCTGAACTTTGCTGCCAGCCGCGAAAGCGAAAATAACCAAGATCGAGCGTCTAGGATTTACTTGTCAATAGCTCGCCTGGGAAACATCCAGAGAAGTCAAAGACAGTGCTTCTATACTAATTGCCAGGTGCTGAGACGAATGCCGCCAAGATTGAGCGTCTATGACTTACGGTTCAAGAATTAGCCTCAGAAACAGTGGGAAACAGTGCTTCTATACTAATTGCCAGGCGCTGAGACGAATGCCGCCAAGATCGAGCGTCTATGACTTACGGTTCAAGAATTAGCCTCAGAAACAGTGGTTCTGAACATGCTGCCAACAGCTCGCCTGGGAAACATCCAGAGAAGTCCAAGATTGTGTTTTTTAGACTGGCTGCCACGAGCTGAAACGAATGCAGCCAAGAGCGAGCGTCTGTGACTTACGGTTCAAGAGTTATTGACAGAAACATGGTTCTGAACTTTGCTGCCAGCCGCGAAAGCGAAAATAACCAAGATCGAGCGTCTAGGATTTACTTGTCAATAGCTCGCCTGGGAAACATCCAGAGAAGTCAAAGACAGTGCTTCTATACTAATTGCCAGGCGCTGAGACGAATGCCGCCAAGATCTAGCGTCTATGACTTACGGTTCAAGAATTAGCCTCAGAAACAGTGGGAAACAGTGCTTCTATACTAATTGCCAGGCGCTGAGACGAATGCCGCCAAGATCGAGCGTCTATGACTTACGGTTCAAGAATTAGCCTCAGAAACAGTCGTTCTGAACATGCTGCCAATAGCTCGTCTGGGAAACATCCAGATAAGTCAAAGATAGTGTTTTTTAGACTGGCTGCCACGAGCTGAAACGAATGCAGCCAAGAGCGAGCGTCTGTGACTTACGGTTCAAAAGTTATTCACAGAAACATGGTTCTGAACTTTGCTGCCAGCCGCTAAAGCGAAAATAACCAAGATCGAGCGTCTAGGATTTACTTGTCAATAGCTCGCCTGGGAAACATCCAGAGAAGTCAAAGACAGTGCTTCTATACTAATTGCCAGGTGCTGAGACGAATGCCGCCAAGATCTAGCGTCTATGACTTACGGTTCAAGAATTAGCCTCAGAAACAGTGGGAAACAGTGCTTCTATACTAATTGGCAGGCGCTTAAACAAATGCCGCCAAGATCGAGCGTCTATGACTTACGGTTCAAGAATTAGCCTCAGAAACAGTGGTTCTGAACATGCTGCCAATAACTCGCCTGGGAAACATCCAGAGAAGTCCAAGATAGTGTTTTTTAGACTGGCTGCCACGAGCTGAAACGAATGCAGCCAAGAGCGAGCGTCTGTGACTTACGGTTCAAGAGTTATTCACAGAAACATGGTTCTGAACTTTGCTGCCAGCCGCGAAAGCGAAAATAACCAAGATCGAGCGTCTAGGATTTACTTGTCAATAGCTCGCCTGGGAAACATCCAGAGAAGTCAAAGACAGTGCTTCTATACTAATTGCCAGGCGCTGAGACGAATGCCGCCAAGATCGAGCGTCTAAGACTTACGGTTCAATAATTAGCCTCAGAAACAGTGGTTCTGAACATGCTGCCAATAGCTCGCCTGAGAAACATCAAGAGAAGTCCAAGATAGTGTTTTTTAGACTGGCTGCCACGAGCTGAAACGAATGCAGCCAAGAGCGAGCGTCTGTGACTTACGGTTCAAAAGTTATTCACAGAAACATGGTTCTGAACTTTGCTGCCAGCCGCGAAAGCGAAAATAACCAAGATCGAGCGTCTAGGATTTACTTGTCAATAGCTCGCCTGGGAAACATCCAGAGAAGTCAAAGACAGTGCTTCTATACTAATTGCCAGGCGCTGAGACGAATGCCGCCAAGATCTAGCGTCTATGACTTACGGTTCAAGAATTAGCCTCAGAAACAGTGGGAAACAGTGCTTCTATACTAATTGCCAGGCGCTGAGACGAATGCCGCCAAGATCGAGCGTCTATGACTTACGGTTCAAGAATTAGCCTCAGAAACAGTCGTTCTGAACATGCTGCCAATAGCTCGCCTGGGAAACATCAAGAGAAGTCCAAGATAGTGTTTTTTAGACTGGCTGCCACGAGCTGAAACGAATGCAGCCAAGAGCGAGCGTCTGTGACTTACGGTTCAAAAGTTATTCACAGAAACATGGTTCTGAACTTTGCTGCCAGCCGCGAAAGCGAAAATAACCAAGATCGAGCGTCTAGGATTTACTTGTCAATAGCTCGCCTGGGAAACATCCATAGAAGTCAAATACAGTGCTTCTATACTAATTGCCAGGCGCTGAGACGAATGCCGCCAAGATCTAGCGTCTATGACTTACGGTTCAAGAATTAGCCTCAGAAACAGTGGGAAATAGTGCTTCTATACTAATTGCCAGGCGCTGAGACGAATGCCGCCAAGATCGAGCGTCTATGACTTACGGTTCAAGAATTAGCCTCAGAAACAGTGGTTCTGAACATGCTGCCAATAGCTCGCCTGGGAAACATCCAGAGAAGTCCAAGATTGTGTTTTTTAGACTGGCTGCCACGAGCTGAAACGAATGCAGCCAAGAGCGAGCGTCTGTGACTTACGGTTCAAAAGTTATTCACAGAAACATGGTTCTGAACTTTGCTGCCAGCCGCGAAAGCGAAAATAACCAAGATCGAGCGTCTAGGATTTACTTGTCAATAGCTCGCCTGGGAAACATCCATAGAAGTCAAATACAGTGCTTCTACACTAATTGCCAGGCGCTGAGACGAATGCCGCCAAGATCTAGCGTCTATGACTTACGGTTCAAGAATTAGCCTCAGAAACAGTGGGAAACAGTGCTTCTATACTAATTGGCAGGCGCTTAAACAAATGCCGCCAAGATCTAGCGTCTATGACTTACGGTTCAAGAATTAGCCTCAGAAACAGTGGTTCTGAACATGCTGCCAATAGCTCGCCTGGGAAACATCAAGAGAAGTCCAAGATAGTGTTTTTTAGACTGGCTGCCACGAGCTGAAACGAATGCAGCCAAGAGCGAGCGTCTGTGACTTACGGTTCAAAAGTTATTCACAGAAACATGGTTCTGAACTTTGCTGCCAGCCGCGAAAGCGAAAATAACCAAGATCGAGCGTCTAGGATTTACTTGTCAATAGCTCGCCTGGGAAACATCCAGAGAAGTCAAAGACAGTGCTTCTATACTAATTGCCAGGTGCTGAGACGAATGCCGCCAAGATTGAGCGTCTATGACTTACGGTTCAAGAATTAGCCTCAGAAACAGTGGGAAACAGTGCTTCTATACTAATTGCCAGGCGCTGAGACGAATGCCGCCAAGATCGAGCGTCTATGACTTACGGTTCAAGAATTAGCCTCAGAAACAGTGGTTCTGAACATGCTGCCAATAGCTCGCCTGGGAAACATCCAGAGAAGTCCAAGATTGTGTTTTTTAGACTGGCTGCCACGAGCTGAAACGAATGCAGCCAAGAGCGAGCGTCTGTGACTTACGGTTCAAAAGTTATTCACAGAAACATGGTTCTGAACTTTGCTGCCAGCCGCGAAAGCGAAAATAACCAAGATCGAGCGTCTAGGATTTACTTGTCAATAGCTCGCCTGGGAAACATCCATAGAAGTCAAATACAGTGCTTCTATACTAATTGCCAGGCGCTGAGACGAATGCCGCCAAGATCTAGCGTCTATGACTTACGGTTCAAGAATTAGCCTCAGAAACAGTGGGAAATAGTGCTTCTATACTAATTGCCAGGCGCTGAGACGAATGCCGCCAAGATCGAGCGTCTATGACTTACGGTTCAAGAATTAGCCTCAGAAACAGTGGTTCTGAACATGCTGCCAATAGCTCGCCTGGGAAACATCCAGAGAAGTCCAAGATTGTGTTTTTTAGACTGGCTGCCACGAGCTGAAACGAATGCAGCCAAGAGCGAGCGTCTGTGACTTACGGTTCAAAAGTTATTCACAGAAACATGGTTCTGAACTTTGCTGCCAGCCGCGAAAGCGAAAATAACCAAGATCGAGCGTCTAGGATTTACTTGTCAATAGCTCGCCTGGGAAACATCCATAGAAGTCAAATACAGTGCTTCTACACTAATTGCCAGGCGCTGAGACGAATGCCGCCAAGATCTAGCGTCTATGACTTACGGTTCAAGAATTAGCCTCAGAAACAGTGGGAAACAGTGCTTCTATACTAATTGGCAGGCGCTTAAACAAATGCCGCCAAGATCTAGCGTCTATGACTTACGGTTCAAGAATTAGCCTCAGAAACAGTGGTTCTGAACATGCTGCCAATAACTCGCCTGGGAAACATCCAGAGAAGTCCAAGATAGTGTTTTTTAGACTGGCTGCCACGAGCTGAAACGAATGCAGCCAAGAGCGAGCGTCTGTGACTTACGGTTCAAGAGTTATTCACAGAAACATGGTTCTGAACTTTGCTGCCAGCCGCGAAAGCGAAAATAACCAAGATCGAGCGTCTAGGATTTACTTGTCAATAGCTCGCCTGGGAAACATCCAGAGAAGTCAAAGACAGTGCTTCTATACTAATTGCCAGGCGCTGAGACGAATGCCGCCAAGATCGAGCGTCTAAGACTTACGGTTCAATAATTAGCCTCAGAAACAGTGGTTCTGAACATGCTGCCAATAGCTCGCCTGGGAAACATCCAAGAGAAGTCAAAGATAGTGTTTTTTAGACTGGCTGCCACGAGCTGAAACGAATGCAGCCAAGAGCGAGCGTCTGTGACTTACGGTTCAAAAGTTATTCACAGAAACATGGTTCTGAACTTTGCCGCCAGCCGCGAAAGCGAAAATAACCAAGATCGAGCGTCTAGGATTTACTTGTCAATAGCTCGCCTGGGAAACATCCAGAGAAGTCAAAGACAGTGCTTCTATACTAATTGCCAGGTGCTGAGACGAATGCCGCCAAGATTGAGCGTCTATGACTTACGGTTCAAGAATTAGCCTCAGAAACAGTGGGAAACAGTGCTTCCATACTAATTGCCAGGCGCTGAGACGAATGCCGCCAAGATCGAGCGTCTAAGACTTACGGTTCAATAATTAGCCTCAGAAACAGTGGTTCTGAACATGCTGCCAATAGCTCGCCTGAGAAACATCAAGAGAAGTCCAAGATAGTGTTTTTTAGACTGGCTGCCACGAGCTGAAACGAATGCAGCCAAGAGCGAGCGTCTGTGACTTACGGTTCAAAAGTTATTCACAGAAACATGGTTCTGAACTTTGCTGCCAGCCGCGAAAGCGAAAATAACCAAGATCGAGCGTCTAGGATTTACTTGTCAATAGCTCGCCTGGGAAACATCCAGAGAAGTCAAAGACAGTGCTTCTATACTAATTGCCAGGCGCTGAGACGAATGCCGCCAAGATCTAGCGTCTATGACTTACGGTTCAAGAATTAGCCTCAGAAACAGTGGGAAACAGTGCTTCTATACTAATTGCCAGGCGCTGAGACGAATGCCGCCAAGATCGAGCGTCTATGACTTACGGTTCAAGAATTAGCCTCAGAAACAGTCGTTCTGAACATGCTGCCAATAGCTCGCCTGGGAAACATCAAGAGAAGTCCAAGATAGTGTTTTTTAGACTGGCTGCCACGAGCTGAAACGAATGCAGCCAAGAGCGAGCGTCTGTGACTTACGGTTCAAAAGTTATTCACAGAAACATGGTTCTGAACTTTGCTGCCAGCCGCGAAAGCGAAAATAACCAAGATCGAGCGTCTAGGATTTACTTGTCAATAGCTCGCCTGGGAAACATCCATAGAAGTCAAATACAGTGCTTCTATACTAATTGCCAGGCGCTGAGACGAATGCCGCCAAGATCTAGCGTCTATGACTTACGGTTCAAGAATTAGCCTCAGAAACAGTGGGAAATAGTGCTTCTATACTAATTGCCAGGCGCTGAGACGAATGCCGCCAAGATCGAGCGTCTATGACTTACGGTTCAAGAATTAGCCTCAGAAACAGTGGTTCTGAACATGCTGCCAATAGCTCGCCTGGGAAACATCCAGAGAAGTCCAAGATTGTGTTTTTTAGACTGGCTGCCACGAGCTGAAACGAATGCAGCCAAGAGCGAGCGTCTGTGACTTACGGTTCAAAAGTTATTCACAGAAACATGGTTCTGAACTTTGCTGCCAGCCGCGAAAGCGAAAATAACCAAGATCGAGCGTCTAGGATTTACTTGTCAATAGCTCGCCTGGGAAACATCCATAGAAGTCAAATAGTGCTTCTACACTAATTGCCAGGCGCTGAGACGAATGCCGCCAAGATCTAGCGTCTATGACTTACGGTTCAAGAATTAGCCTCAGAAACAGTGGGAAACAGTGCTTCTATACTAATTGGCAGGCGCTTAAACAAATGCCGCCAAGATCTAGCGTCTATGACTTACGGTTCAAGAATTAGCCTCAGAAACAGTGGTTCTGAACATGCTGCCAATAACTCGCCTGGGAAACATCCAGAGAAGTCCAAGATAGTGTTTTTTAGACTGGCTGCCACGAGCTGAAACGAATGCAGCCAAGAGCGAGCGTCTGTGACTTACGGTTCAAAAGTTATTCACAGAAACATGGTTCTGAACTTTGCTGCCAGCCGCGAAAGCGAAAATAACCAAGATCGAGCGTCTAGGATTTACTTGTCAATAGCTCGCCTGGGAAACATCCAGAGAAGTCAAAGACAGTGCTTCTATACTAATTGCCAGGTGCTGAGACGAATGCCGCCAAGATTGAGCGTCTATGACTTACGGTTCAAGAATTAGCCTCAGAAACAGTGGGAAACAGTGCTTCTATACTAATTGCCAGGCGCTGAGACGAATGCCGCCAAGATCGAGCGTCTATGACTTACGGTTCAAGAATTAGCCTCAGAAACAGTGGTTCTGAACATGCTGCCAATAGCTCGCCTGGGAAACATCCAGAGAAGTCCAAGATTGTGTTTTTTAGACTGGCTGCCACGAGCTGAAACGAATGCAGCCAAGAGCGAGCGTCTGTGACTTACGGTTCAAAAGTTATTCACAGAAACATGGTTCTGAACTTTGCTGCCAGCCGCGAAAGCGAAAATAACCAAGATCGAGCGTCTAGGATTTACTTGTCAATAGCTCGCCTGGGAAACATCCATAGAAGTCAAATACAGTGCTTCTATACTAATTGCCAGGCGCTGAGACGAATGCCGCCAAGATCTAGCGTCTATGACTTACGGTTCAAGAATTAGCCTCAGAAACAGTGGGAAATAGTGCTTCTATACTAATTGCCAGGCGCTGAGACGAATGCCGCCAAGATCGAGCGTCTATGACTTACGGTTCAAGAATTAGCCTCAGAAACAGTGGTTCTGAACATGCTGCCAATAGCTCGCCTGGGAAACATCCAGAGAAGTCCAAGATTGTGTTTTTTAGACTGGCTGCCACGAGCTGAAACGAATGCAGCCAAGAGCGAGCGTCTGTGACTTACGGTTCAAAAGTTATTCACAGAAACATGGTTCTGAACTTTGCTGCCAGCCGCGAAAGCGAAAATAACCAAGATCGAGCGTCTAGGATTTACTTGTCAATAGCTCGCCTGGGAAACATCCATAGAAGTCAAATACAGTGCTTCTACACTAATTGCCAGGCGCTGAGACGAATGCCGCCAAGATCTAGCGTCTATGACTTACGGTTCAAGAATTAGCCTCAGAAACAGTGGGAAACAGTGCTTCTATACTAATTGGCAGGCGCTTAAACAAATGCCGCCAAGATCTAGCGTCTATGACTTACGGTTCAAGAATTAGCCTCAGAAACAGTGGTTCTGAACATGCTGCCAATAACTCGCCTGGGAAACATCCAGAGAAGTCCAAGATAGTGTTTTTTAGACTGGCTGCCACGAGCTGAAACGAATGCAGCCAAGAGCGAGCGTCTGTGACTTACGGTTCAAGAGTTATTCACAGAAACATGGTTCTGAACTTTGCTGCCAGCCGCGAAAGCGAAAATAACCAAGATCGAGCGTCTAGGATTTACTTGTCAATAGCTCGCCTGGGAAACATCCAGAGAAGTCAAAGACAGTGCTTCTATACTAATTGCCAGGCGCTGAGACGAATGCCGCCAAGATCGAGCGTCTAAGACTTACGGTTCAATAATTAGCCTCAGAAACAGTGGTTCTGAACATGCTGCCAATAGCTCGCCTGGGAAACATCCAAGAGAAGTCAAAGATAGTGTTTTTTAGACTGGCTGCCACGAGCTGAAACGAATGCAGCCAAGAGCGAGCGTCTGTGACTTACGGTTCAAAAGTTATTCACAGAAACATGGTTCTGAACTTTGCTGCCAGCCGCGAAAGCGAAAATAACCAAGATCGAGCGTCTAGGATTTACTTGTCAATAGCTCGCCTGGGAAACATCCAGAGAAGTCAAAGACAGTGCTTCTATACTAATTGCCAGGTGCTGAGACGAATGCCGCCAAGATTGAGCGTCTATGACTTACGGTTCAAGAATTAGCCTCAGAAACAGTGGGAAACAGTGCTTCCATACTAATTGCCAGGCGCTGAGACGAATGCCGCCAAGATCGAGCGTCTATGACTTACGGTTCAAGAATTAGCCTCAGAAACAGTGGTTCTGAACATGCTGCCAATAGCTCGCCTGGGAAACATCCAGAGAAGTCCAAGATTGTGTTTTTTAGACTGGCTGCCACGAGCTGAAACGAATGCAGCCAAGAGCGAGCGTCTGTGACTTACGGTTCAAAAGTTATTCACAGAAACATGGTTCTGAACTTTGCTGCCAGCCGCGAAAGCGAAAATAACCAAGATCGAGCGTCTAGGATTTACTTGTCAATAGCTCGCCTGGGAAACATCCATAGAAGTCAAATACAGTGCTTCTATACTAATTGCCAGGCGCTGAGACGAATGCCGCCAAGATCTAGCGTCTATGACTTACGGTTCAAGAATTAGCCTCAGAAACAGTGGGAAACAGTGCTTCTATACTAATTGGCAGGCGCTTAAAGAAATGCCGCCAAGATCGAGCGTCTATGACTTACGGTTCAAGAATTAGCCTCAGAAACAGTGGTTCTGAACATGCTGCCAATAACTCGCCTGGGAAACATCCAGAGAAGTCCAAGATAGTGTTTTTTAGACTGGCTGCCACGAGCTGAAACGAATGCAGCCAAGAGCGAGCGTCTGTGACTTACGGTTCAAGAGTTATTCACAGAAATATGGTTCTGAACTTTGCTGCCAGCCGCGAAAGCGAAAATAACCAAGATCGAGCGTCTAGGATTTACTTGTCAATAGCTCGCCTGGGAAACATCCAGAGAAGTCAAAGACAGTGCTTCTATACTAATTGCCAGGCGCTGAGACGAATGCCGCCAAGATCGAGCGTCTAAGACTTACGGTTCAATAATTAGCCTCAGAAACAGTGGTTCTGAACATGCTGCCAATAGCTCGCCTGGGAAACATCAAGAGAAGTCCAAGATAGTGTTTTTTAGACTGGCTGCCACGAGCTGAAACGAATGCAGCCAAGAGCGAGCGTCTGTGACTTACGGTTCAAGAGTTATTCACAGAAACATGGTTCTGAACTTTGCTGCCAGCCGCGAAAGCGAAAATAACCAAGATCGAGCGTCTAGGATTTACTTGTCAATAGCTCGCCTGGGAAACATCCAGAGAAGTCAAAGACAGTGCTTCTATACTAATTGCCAGGTGCTGAGACGAATGCCGCCAAGATTGAGCGTCTATGACTTACGGTTCAAGAATTAGCCTCAGAAACAGTGGGAAACAGTGCTTCTATACTAATTGCCAGGCGCTGAGACGAATGCCGCCAAGATCGAGCGTCTATGACTTACGGTTCAAGAATTAGCCTCAGAAACAGTGGTTCTGAACATGCTGCCAATAGCTCGCCTGGGAAACATCCAGAGAAGTCCAAGATTGTGTTTTTTAGACTGGCTGCCACGAGCTGAAACGAATGCAGCCAAGAGCGAGCGTCTGTGACTTACGGTTCAAAAGTTATTCACAGAAACATGGTTCTGAACTTTGCTGCCAGCCGCGAAAGCGAAAATAACCAAGATCGAGCGTCTAGGATTTACTTGTCAATAGCTCGCCTGGGAAACATCCATAGAAGTCAAATACAGTGCTTCTATACTAATTGCCAGGCGCTGAGACGAATTCCGCCAAGATCTAGCGTCTATGACTTACGGTTCAAGAATTAGCCTCAGAAACAGTGGGAAATAGTGCTTCTATACTAATTGCCAGGCGCTGAGACGAATGCCGCCAAGATCGAGCGTCTATGACTTACGGTTCAAGAATTAGCCTCAGAAACAGTGGTTCTGAACATGCTGCCAATAGCTCGCCTGGGAAACATCCAGAGAAGTCCAAGATTGTGTTTTTTAGACTGGCTGCCACGAGCTGAAACGAATGCAGCCAAGAGCGAGCGTCTGTGACTTACGGTTCAAAAGTTATTCACAGAAACATGGTTCTGAACTTTGCTGCCAGCCGCGAAAGCGAAAATAACCAAGATCGAGCGTCTAGGATTTACTTGTCAATAGCTCGCCTGGGAAACATCCATAGAAGTCAAATACAGTGCTTCTACACTAATTGCCAGGCGCTGAGACGAATGCCGCCAAGATCTAGCGTCTATGACTTACGGTTCAAGAATTAGCCTCAGAAACAGTGGGAAACAGTGCTTCTATACTAATTGGCAGGCGCTTAAACAAATGCCGCCAAGATCTAGCGTCTATGACTTACGGTTCAAGAATTAGCCTCAGAAACAGTGGTTCTGAACATGCTGCCAATAACTCGCCTGGGAAACATCCAGAGAAGTCCAAGATAGTGTTTTTTAGACTGGCTGCCACGAGCTGAAACGAATGCAGCCAAGAGCGAGCGTCTGTGACTTACGGTTCAAGAGTTATTCACAGAAACATGGTTCTGAACTTTGCTGCCAGCCGCGAAAGCGAAAACAACCAAGATCGAGCGTCTAGGATTTACTTGTCAATAGCTCGCCTGGGAAACATCCAGAGAAGTCAAAGACAGTGCTTCTATACTAATTGCCAGGCGCTGAGACGAATGCCGCCAAGATCGAGCGTCTAAGACTTACGGTTCAATAATTAGCCTCAGAAATAGTGGTTCTGAACATGCTGCCAATAGCTCGCCTGGGAAACATCCAAGAGAAGTCAAAGATAGTGTTTTTTAGACTGGCTGCCACGAGCTGAAACGAATGCAGCC
>NW_027463341.1:0-32819 GCF_050947455.1 Rhinoderma darwinii | reverse complement strand
GCTGTATAGCACTACCTGGGAGGGGGGCTGTGTGGCACTATCTACACTGGGCACTAAATTTATGGGGGTACAAACGGGGGGCCTAACTTCTTTATGGGGACATAAACAGGGCCTAACTTGGGGGCAAAAAGTGACATTTTCTGCCATTTTACTGCCGCCGTTAGTTCCACGCAAAGGGGCATACCAGTGGAAAATTGCAATTTTCACTTTGAACCATCCGCTGCGCATTAACCCCTTTGCGCACTATGACTTAATTGCCCGTCATGGTGCGGCGGTTGATGTATGGAGCCGGCTCACGCGCTGAGCCCACTTCATACACTGCGGGTATCGGCTGTGTATTACAGCAGGCCCCCTCGGGTACTAACGGACAGGTACAGCGATCGCTCTGTTACAGAAGCCTGTAAGAATAACAATATACTGCAATACATTAGTATTGCAGAATATTGTACCAGTGATCCAATGATCGCTGGATCAAGTCCCCTAAGGGGATTGATTAATAAAATGTGTAGAAGAATTATAGTTATTAGTAGTGAGAATTATTTTTTTTAAAGTTAAAAAAACAAAACACCTTTTCACATTTTTCTTCTAAAGTAATGTAAAACAATGAACAAAATTGGTATCGCTACGTCCGTAAAAGTCCGAACTATTACAATATACCATTATTTAATTTGCACAGTGCACACCTTAAAAAAATGTAATAATTGAAACCGCCAAAATCGCAGTTTTGTTTTTTTGACACCTTCGCTCTAAAAAAAAAATGTAATACAACTTTTGAATCACTTTTTATGTACCAAAAAATGGTACCAATAAAAACTGCAGCTCCTTCCGCAAGAAATAAGCCCTCACACCGCTCTAGTGATGGAAAAATAAAAAAGTTATGGCTCTTGTAAAGTGGGGAGTGAAAATCTAAAATATGAAAGCAAAAAATGGATCAGTCCTGAAAGGGTTAATTCATTTCTAATGAAAAAAAACGTATGACCCCATGTGGGGTATTTCCGTACTCGGGAGAAATTGCTTTATAAAAAATGTTTGTTTTTTTCCTCCTTTATCCCTTGTGAAAATGAGAAAATTCAACATTTTAGTGGAAAAAATTTTGATATTAATTTTCGCGCCCTAATTCTAATAAACTCTGCAAAAGACCCGTGGGGTGTAAATGCTCACTATACCCCTAGAAAAATTCCTTGAAAGTTTTTCCAAAATGGGGTCACTATTGGTGGGTTTCCACTGTTTTGGTCCCTCCAGTGCATTGCAAATGCGACATGGCACCGAAAACCATTCCAGCAAAATCATAAATCCAAATGGCGCTCCTTCCCTTCTGAGCCCTGCTGTGGGTCCAAACAGCAGTTTATTACCACATATGGGGTATTGTCGTAATCGGGAGACATTGCTTTACAAATGTTGGGGTGCATTTTCTTCGTTATTGCTTGTAAATAATAAAAATGTCTATGTTGTTTCAGAAAAAAAGTACATTTTAATTTTTACAGACTAATTCCAATATATTTAGCGAAAAACCTGTGTGGTCAAAATGCTAACTATACCCCTAGATAAATACCTTAAGGGGTCTAGTTTTCGAAATGGGGTCGTTTATGGGGAGTTTCTATCGTTCTGACAGCTCAAACCTTCTCCAAATGTACAGTGGGGCCTAAAACATTTTCAAGCAAAATATGAGTCCTGAAAGCCTCTGGGTGCTCCCTTCCTTTGGGGCCCTGCCGTGTGTCCAAACAATGCATTAGGGCCACAATGTGGGTATTTTTGAAAACAGGAGAAAGAGGGTGATAGATTTTGGGGTGTGTTTCTTCATTTTCATGTTCGCTTTACAAAGAAATCGGTCTTCAAACAAATACTTTTATGAAAAAAGTGAAATTATTTTTTTTTTCACCTGATATGCATTAAATTTAGCAAATAACTGTGGGGTCAAAATAATTACTATACACCTAAATAATTACGTTATGGGGTCTAGTTTTCGAAATGGGGTCGTTTATGGGGAGTTTCTATCGTTCTGGCAGCTCAAAGCCTCTCCAAATGTACAGTGGGGCCTAAAACATTTTCAAGCAAAATATGAGTCCTGAAAGCCTCCGGGTGCTCCCTTCCTTTTGGGTCCTGCCGTGTGTCCAGGCAGCGCATTAGGGCCACAATGTGGGTATTTTTGAAAACAGGAGAAAAAGGGTGATAGATTTTGTTGTGTGTTTCTTCATTCTCATGTTCGCTTTACAAAGAAATCGATCTTCAAACTGATACTTTTATGAAAAAAGTGAAATGTTTTTTTTTTTACCTGTTATGCATTAAATTTAGCAAAAACTGTAGGGTCAAAATACTTACTATACCCCTAAATAAATACCTTATGGGGTCTAGTTTTCTAAATGGGGTCGTTTATGGGGAGTTTCTATCGTTCTGGCAGCTCAAAGCCTCTCCAAATGTACAGTGGGGCCTAAAACATTTTCAAGCAAAATATGAGTCCTGAAAGCCTCCGGGTGCTCCGTTCCTTTTGGGTCCTGCCGTGTGTCCAGGCAGCGCATTAGGGCCATAATGTGGGTATTTTTGAAAACAGGAGAAACAGGGTGATAGATTTTGTGGTGTGTTTCTTCATTCTCATGGTCGCTTTACAAAGAAATTGGTCTTCAAACTAATACTTTTATGAAAAAAAGTGAAATATTTTTTTTTTCACCTGCTATGTATTAAATTTAGCAAAAAACTGTGGGGTCAAAATACTTACTATACCCCTAGGTAAATACCTTAAGGGGTCTAGTTTTCTAAATGGGGTCATTTGTGGGGGTTTCCATCACTCTGAGACCTATGAGCCTTTGAAAACCTGGCTTGGTGCAGGAAAACAAAATGTATTTCAAAATTTATAAAATTATTATTCAATTTGTAAGTCCTCTAAATTGCTGAAAATTTATTTTATTTTTTCAAAAGTGCTGCCAAAATAGAGTAAAGACATAGAAATATATATTTAATTAAAAAAATTGTACTGTATATGTGTACATATGTGACATATTGCAGTTAAAAATAGGGGAAAATGGTAATTTTTACAAAATTTCTTCCATTTTTCTATTTTTTAATAAATTTCCGCAAATTGTATCAGTCTACTTTAACCACTAAAATAAAATACAACATGTGACGAAAAAACAATGTCAGAATTACTTGGATATTCGAAACTTTCACAGAGTTATTCTCTGATAAAGTCAGACATACCAGATTTGACAAATCTGGCTTGGTCATTAAGGTACAAACATGCCCGGTCATTAAGGAGTTAACAACATCAAACGTACTAGTACATTGTTGTTGTTGTTGTTGTTGTTAGGTACTTAACGCAATACAACGAACTGGAAGCTGAGCCCGCACCATCGCCAGCGGGTGTTAGCTATATTTATCAGCAGACACCCTGCTGCATGGCCAGGACCGGAGCTAGCCTCCGATCCGGCCGATTAACCTCTTAGATGTAGCGCTCAAAAGTGAGCGCTGCATCTACGGTGTTCACTAGCAGAACGGAACCCCACAATGCAATTGTGGGGTTCCGATGACTGCTCTGGCAGACCGGAGGCATAACAATGGCCTCATTTCTGCTAAGTATGGAAGCCTGCTAGGTCCTGCTCAGGGCCGCAAAAGGAAGAATCTCAGCCTGACACCCTGTTGTAACAGCGGGGAATGGAGCTAGCTCTGATCCGTGCCATTAACCCCTTAGATGCCGCGATCAAAAGCCATCACGGCATCTTAGTGGTTTGCAGCGATCAGCATCGACACAATGTGATCATGAGGATGCCGATTGTTGCTATGGCAACCGGAGGCCTACCAATGGCCTCCTGGTCTGCCACGTACGATAGCCTATTAAGCGGGATCTAACAGGCCTGCTGTCAGTGAATGACTGACAGCTCTAATGCATTGCACTACGTAGGTATTGCAATATATTAGAGCAAAGATCAGAGGTGCAGGCATTCAAATCCCCGAGTGGGACAAAAAAAAAGTTTAAAAAAGTTTAAAAAAAAGTTGAATAAAAGTGTAAAAATAAAAGTTTCAAGTTAATAAAAAGAATAACTGCCTTTTTTCCTGTAAGACTTTTATTATAGGAAAGAAATGAAAAAGTTACAAAAAGTAAACATACTTGATATCGCCTCGTCCGTAATGACCCAAACTATAAAACTATCATGTTATTTTTCCAGCACAGTGAACACCACGCAATAAAATTAATTAAAAACAATGCCAAAATCGCTATTTTTTTTCACCACCCCTCCCAAAACATGGAATAAAAAGTGATCTAAAAGTCGCATGTACGCCAAAACAGTACCAATAAAAACCACAACCAGTCCCACAAAAAGCAAGCCCTTACACAGCTTTTTCGACTGAAAAATAAAAAGTTATGTCTCTCAGAATATGGTGATACAAACAATTATTATTTATTTTTTTTAAAGTTATTTTATTGTGCAAACGCTGCAAAACATAAAAAAAACGATATATATTTGGTAAAGTAAATTTGTCATTTATAGCTCATGGTGAACACTGTAAAAAAGAATAAAAAACATTGTCAGAATTTATGTTTTTTGGTCACTGTGCTTCCCAAATTGAATAAACAGTGATCAAAAAATTACGTGTGCCCCAAAATGGTATCATAAAAACTACAGTATGCCCCACAACAAATAAGCCCTCTCACAGCTCTGTTAACGAAAAAATTAAAAAAGTTCTGGGTCTCAGAATATGACAACACAAAATGTGCAGATCGTTTCAAAAGCAGATAAGATCGGGCATCATTTATAAGTGAGACACTGGCCACACATCTATGAATTATTATTTATTTACCGCATTATTATACCCGCTTATTATGCCCTGATGTAGTTCTCACAGCCTACATAGGCCCCCAAAAGCCAAATGGCGCTCCCTTCCTTCTAAACCCTACAGCGTGCCTAAACAGATGTTTACTTCCACATAAAATTGCAATTTTCACTTTGCACCATTCATTGCATTAATTTCTAATGAAAAAACATTCAAAATGCTCACTACATCTCTTAAAATGCCTTAAGGGTTGTAGTTTCCAAACAAGGGGTCACTACTTGGGGGTTTGTTTTACTATTTGACATCAGAGCCCTGCAATTGTGGGCCAATGCTGTGAAAATCACGAAAATAAATATGCACATGGTACGCTTCACTACTGAGCCCTGTCATATTTCCGGGCATATGATAACTGCATTGATGGGTGTCGTTTCTAAAATGGGGTCACTTCTTGGGGGCTTCCACTGTACTCTGGTACCTCAGGGTTTTGCAAATGCAACATGGCGCCCAAAAAACTATCCAGCAAAGTCTGCATGCCAAATAGCGCTCCTGCCTTTCTGATGCCTGCCGTGTGTCCAAACAGCAGTTTATGACCCCATATGGGGTATTGCCGTAATCGGAAGAAATTGTTTTTCAAATGTTGGGGTGCTTTTTCTCCTTTATTTCTTGTAAAAATAGAAAATGTCCAAGTTTTGTCAGAAAAAATTACATTTTTATTTTCACAGCATAATTCCACTAAATATAACAAAAAGCCTGTGGTGTCAAAATGCTCACTATAGCCCTAGATAAATTCCTTCAGGGGTGTAGTTTCCCAAATGTGGTCACTTTTGGGGGGTTTCCACTGATTTGATCCCGCAGGGGACTTGCAAATGCGACATGGCACCCCAAAACCATTTCAGCAAAACTTGAGCCCCGAAAGCCAAATGGTGCTTCTTCCCTTCTAAGCCCTGCCATGTGTCCAAACAACCGTTTATTACCACATCTTTGGTATTGCTGTAATCGGGAGAAATTGCTTTTCAAATGTTGGGTTGCTTTTTCGCCTTTTTTTCTTGAAAGAATTTAAAATATCCCCGTTTTATCCGAAAAAAATTAATTTTCAGTTTCACAGTATAATTATTCACAGAAACATGGTTCTGAACATGCTGCCAATTTCTCGCCTGGGAAACATGCAGAGAAGTCCAAGATAGTGTTTTTTAGACTGGCTGCCACGAGCTGAATCGAATGCAGCCAAGAGCGAGCGTCTAGGACTTACGGTTCAGGAGTTATTCACAGAAACATGGTTCTTTTACTGCCAGCCGCGAAAGCGAAAATAACCAAGATCGAGCGTCTAGGATTTACTTGTCAATAACTCGCCTGGGAAACATCCAGAGAAGTCAAACACAGTGCTCCTATACTAATTGCCAGGCGCTGAGACGAATGCCGCCAAGATCGAGCGTCTAGGACTTACGGTTCAGGAGTTATTCACAGAAACATGGTTCTGAACATGCTGCCAATTTCTCGTCTGGGAAACATGCAGAGAAGTCCAAGATAGTGTTTTTTAGACTGGCTGCCACGAGCTGAATCGAATGCAGCCAAGAGCGAGCGTCTAGGACTTACGGTTCAGGAGTTATTCACAGAAACATGGTTCTTTTACTGCCAGCCGCGAAAGCGAAAATAACCAAGATCGAGCGTCTAGGATTTACTTGTCAATAACTCGCCTGGGAAACATCCAGAGAAGTCAAACACAGTGCTCCTATACTAATTGCCAGGCGCTGAGACGAATGCCGCCAAGATCGAGCGTCTAGGACTTACGGTTCAGGAGTTATTCACAGAAACATGGTTCTGAACATGCTGCCAATTTCTCGCCTGGGAAACATGCAGAGAAGTCCAAGATAGTGTTTTTTAGACTGGCTGCCACGAGCTGAATCGAATGCAGCCAAGAGCGAGCGTCTAGGACTTACGGTTCAGGAGTTATTCACAGAAACATGGTTCTTTTACTGCCAGCCGCGAAAGCGAAAATAACCAAGATCGAGCGTCTAGGATTTACTTGTCAATAACTCGCCTGGGAAACATCCAGAGAAGTCAAACACAGTGCTCCTATACTAATTGCCAGGCGCTGAGACGAATGCCGCCAAGATCGAGCGTCTAGGACTTACGGTTCAGGAGTTATTCACAGAAACATGGTTCTGAACATGCTGCCAATTGCTCGCCTGGGAAACATGCAGAGAAGTCCAAGATAGTGTTTTTTAGACTGGCTGCCACGAGCTGAATCGAATGCAGCCAAGAGCGAGCGTCTAGGACTTACGGTTCAGGAGTTATTCACAGAAACATGGTTCTGAACATGCTGCCAATTGCTCGCCTGGGAAACATGCAGAGAAGTCCAAGATAGTGTTTTTTAGACTGGCTGCCACGAGCTGAATCGAATGCAGCCAAGAGCGAGCGTCTAGGACTTACGGTTCAGGAGTTATTCACAGAAACATGGTTCTGAACATGCTGCCAATTGCTCGCCTGGGAAACATGCAGAGAAGTCCAAGATAGTGTTTTTTAGACTGGCTGCCACGAGCTGAATCGAATGCAGCCAAGAGCGAGCGTCTAGGACTTACGGTTCAGGAGTTATTCACAGAAACATGGTTCTGAACATGCTGCCAATTTCTCGCCTGGGAAACATGCAGAGAAGTCCAAGATAGTGTTTTTTAGACTGGCTGCCACGAGCTGAATCGAATGCAGCCAAGAGCGAGCGTCTAGGACTTACGGTTCAGGAGTTATTCACAGAAACATGGTTCTTTTACTGCCAGCCGCGAAAGCGAAAATAACCAAGATCGAGCGTCTAGGATTTACTTGTCAATAACTCGCCTGGGAAACATCCAGAGAAGTCAAACACAGTGCTCCTATACTAATTGCCAGGCGCTGAGACGAATGCCGCCAAGATCGAGCGTCTAGGACTTACGGTTCAGGAGTTATTCACAGAAACATGGTTCTGAACATGCTGCCAATTTCTCGCCTGGGAAACATGCAGAGAAGTCCAAGATAGTGTTTTTTAGACTGGCTGCCACGAGCTGAATCGAATGCAGCCAAGAGCGAGCGTCTAGGACTTACGGTTCAGGAGTTATTCACAGAAACATGGTTCTGAACATGCTGCCAATTGCTCGCCTGGGAAACATGCAGAGAAGTCCAAGATAGTGTTTTTTAGACTGGCTGCCACGAGCTGAATCGAATGCAGCCAAGAGCGAGCGTCTAGGACTTACGGTTCAGGAGTTATTCACAGAAACATGGTTCTGAACATGCTGCCAATTTCTCGCCTGGGAAACATGCAGAGAAGTCCAAGATAGTGTTTTTTAGACTGGCTGCCACGAGCTGAATCGAATGCAGCCAAGAGCGAGCGTCTAGGACTTACGGTTCAGGAGTTATTCACAGAAACATGGTTCTTTTACTGCCAGCCGCGAAAGCGAAAATAACCAAGAATCGAGCGTCTAGGATTTACTTGTCAATAACTCGCCTGGGAAACATCCAGAGAAGTCAAACACAGTGCTCCTATACTAATTGCCAGGCGCTGAGACGAATGCCGCCAAGATCGAGCGTCTAGGACTTACGGTTCAAGAATTAGCTTTAGAAACATTTGCCTTAGGAACATGCAGAGAAGTCCAAGATAGTGTTTTTTTAGACTGGCTGCCACGAGCTGAATCGAAAGCAGCCAAGAGCGAGCGTCTGTGACTTACGGTTCAGGAGTTATTCACAGAAACATGGTTCTGAACATGCTGCCAATTGCTCGCCTGGGAAACATGCAGAGAAGTCCAAGATAGTGTTTTTTAGACTGGCTGCCACGAGCTGAATCGAATGCAGCCAAGAGCGAGCGTCTAGGACTTACGGTTCAGGAGTTATTCACAGAAACATGGTTCTGAACATGCTGCCAATTGCTCGCCTGGGAAACATGCAGAGAAGTCCAAGATAGTGTTTTTTAGACTGGCTGCCACGAGCTGAATCGAATGCAGCCAAGAGCGAGCGTCTAGGACTTACGGTTCAGGAGTTATTCACAGAAACATGGTTCTGAACATGCTGCCAATTGCTCGCCTGGGAAACATGCAGAGAAGTCCAAGATAGTGTTTTTTAGACTGGCTGCCACGAGCTGAATCGAATGCAGCCAAGAGCGAGCGTCTAGGACTTACGGTTCAGGAGTTATTCACAGAAACATGGTTCTTTTACTGCCAGCCGCGAAAGCGAAAATAACCAAGATCGAGCGTCTAGGATTTACTTGTCAATAACTCGCCTGGGAAACATCCAGAGAAGTCAAACACAGTGCTCCTATACTAATTGCCAGGCGCTGAGACGAATGCCGCCAAGATCGAGCGTCTAGGACTTACGGTTCAAGAATTAGCTTTAGAAACATTTGCCTTAGGAACATGCAGAGAAGTCCAAGATAGTGTTTTTTAGACTGGCTGCCACGAGCTGAATCGAATGCAGCCAAGAGCGAGCGTCTAGGACTTACGGTTCAGGAGTTATTCACAGAAACATGGTTCTGAACATGCTGCCAATTGCTCGCCTGGGAAACATGCAGAGAAGTCCAAGATAGTGTTTTTTAGACTGGCTGCCACGAGCTGAATCGAATGCAGCCAAGAGCGAGCGTCTAGGACTTACGGTTCAGGAGTTATTCACAGAAACATGGTTCTTTTACTGCCAGCCGCGAAAGCGAAAATAACCAAGATCGAGCGTCTAGGATTTACTTGTCAATAACTCGCCTGGGAAACATCCAGAGAAGTCAAACACAGTGCTCCTATACTAATTGCCAGGCGCTGAGACGAATGCCGCCAAGATCGAGCGTCTAGGACTTACGGTTCAAGAATTAGCTTTAGAAACATTTGCCTTAGGAACATGCAGAGAAGTCCAAGATAGTGTTTTTTAGACTGGCTGCCACGAGCTGAATCGAATGCAGCCAAGAGCGAGCGTCTGTGACTTACGGTTCAGGAGTTATTCACAGAAACATGGTTCTGAACATGCTGCCAATTGCTCGCCTGGGAAACATGCAGAGAAGTCCAAGATAGTGTTTTTTAGACTGGCTGCCACGAGCTGAATCGAATGCAGCCAAGAGCGAGCGTCTAGGACTTACGGTTCAGGAGTTATTCACAGAAACATGGTTCTGAACATGCTGCCAATTGCTCGCCTGGGAAACATGCAGAGAAGTCCAAGATAGTGTTTTTTAGACTGGCTGCCACGAGCTGAATCGAATGCAGCCAAGAGCGAGCGTCTAGGACTTACGGTTCAGGAGTTATTCACAGAAACATGGTTCTGAACATGCTGCCAATTTCTCGCCTGGGAAACATGCAGAGAAGTCCAAGATAGTGTTTTTTAGACTGGCTGCCACGAGCTGAATCGAATGCAGCCAAGAGCGAGCGTCTAGGACTTACGGTTCAGGAGTTATTCACAGAAACATGGTTCTGAACATGCTGCCAATTTCTCGCCTGGGAAACATGCAGAGAAGTCCAAGATAGTGTTTTTTAGACTGGCTGCCACGAGCTGAATCGAATGCAGCCAAGAGCGAGCGTCTAGGACTTACGGTTCAGGAGTTATTCACAGAAACATGGTTCTGAACATGCTGCCAATTGCTCGCCTGGGAAACATGCAGAGAAGTCCAAGATAGTGTTTTTTAGACTGGCTGCCACGAGCTGAATCGAATGCAGCCAAGAGCGAGCGTCTAGGACTTACGGTTCAGGAGTTATTCACAGAAACATGGTTCTGAACATGCTGCCAATTGCTCGCCTGGGAAACATGCAGAGAAGTCCAAGATAGTGTTTTTTAGACTGGCTGCGACGAGCTGAATCGAATGCAGCCAAGAGCGAGCGTCTAGGACTTACGGTTCAGGAGTTATTCACAGAAACATGGTTCTGAACATGCTGCCAATTTCTCGCCTGGGAAACATGCAGAGAAGTCCAAGATAGTGTTTTTTAGACTGGCTGCCACGAGCTGAATCGAATGCAGCCAAGAGCGAGCGTCTAGGACTTACGGTTCAGGAGTTATTCACAGAAACATGGTTCTTTTACTGCCAGCCGCGAAAGCGAAAATAACCAAGATCGAGCGTCTAGGATTTACTTGTCAATAACTCGCCTGGGAAACATCCAGAGAAGTCAAACACAGTGCTCCTATACTAATTGCCAGGCGCTGAGACGAATGCCGCCAAGATCGAGCGTCTAGGACTTACGGTTCAGGAGTTATTCACAGAAACATGGTTCTGAACATGCTGCCAATTTCTCGTCTGGGAAACATGCAGAGAAGTCCAAGATAGTGTTTTTTAGACTGGCTGCCACGAGCTGAATCGAATGCAGCCAAGAGCGAGCGTCTAGGACTTACGGTTCAGGAGTTATTCACAGAAACATGGTTCTTTTACTGCCAGCCGCGAAAGCGAAAATAACCAAGATCGAGCGTCTAGGATTTACTTGTCAATAACTCGCCTGGGAAACATCCAGAGAAGTCAAACACAGTGCTCCTATACTAATTGCCAGGCGCTGAGACGAATGCCGCCAAGATCGAGCGTCTAGGACTTACGGTTCAGGAGTTATTCACAGAAACATGGTTCTGAACATGCTGCCAATTTCTCGCCTGGGAAACATGCAGAGAAGTCCAAGATAGTGTTTTTTAGACTGGCTGCCACGAGCTGAATCGAATGCAGCCAAGAGCGAGCGTCTAGGACTTACGGTTCAGGAGTTATTCACAGAAACATGGTTCTTTTACTGCCAGCCGCGAAAGCGAAAATAACCAAGATCGAGCGTCTAGGATTTACTTGTCAATAACTCGCCTGGGAAACATCCAGAGAAGTCAAACACAGTGCTCCTATACTAATTGCCAGGCGCTGAGACGAATGCCGCCAAGATCGAGCGTCTAGGACTTACGGTTCAGGAGTTATTCACAGAAACATGGTTCTGAACATGCTGCCAATTGCTCGCCTGGGAAACATGCAGAGAAGTCCAAGATAGTGTTTTTTAGACTGGCTGCCACGAGCTGAATCGAATGCAGCCAAGAGCGAGCGTCTAGGACTTACGGTTCAGGAGTTATTCACAGAAACATGGTTCTGAACATGCTGCCAATTGCTCGCCTGGGAAACATGCAGAGAAGTCCAAGATAGTGTTTTTTAGACTGGCTGCCACGAGCTGAATCGAATGCAGCCAAGAGCGAGCGTCTAGGACTTACGGTTCAGGAGTTATTCACAGAAACATGGTTCTGAACATGCTGCCAATTGCTCGCCTGGGAAACATGCAGAGAAGTCCAAGATAGTGTTTTTTAGACTGGCTGCCACGAGCTGAATCGAATGCAGCCAAGAGCGAGCGTCTAGGACTTACGGTTCAGGAGTTATTCACAGAAACATGGTTCTTTTACTGCCAGCCGCGAAAGCGAAAATAACCAAGATCGAGCGTCTAGGATTTACTTGTCAATAACTCGCCTGGGAAACATCCAGAGAAGTCAAACACAGTGCTCCTATACTAATTGCCAGGCGCTGAGACGAATGCCGCCAAGATCGAGCGTCTAGGACTTACGGTTCAAGAATTAGCTTTAGAAACATTTGCCTTAGGAACATGCAGAGAAGTCCAAGATAGTGTTTTTTAGACTGGCTGCCACGAGCTGAATCGAATGCAGCCAAGAGCGAGCGTCTAGGACTTACGGTTCAGGAGTTATTCACAGAAACATGGTTCTGAACATGCTGCCAATTGCTCGCCTGGGAAACATGCAGAGAAGTCCAAGATAGTGTTTTTTAGACTGGCTGCCACGAGCTGAATCGAATGCAGCCAAGAGCGAGCGTCTAGGACTTACGGTTCAGGAGTTATTCACAGAAACATGGTTCTTTTACTGCCAGCCGCGAAAGCGAAAATAACCAAGATCGAGCGTCTAGGATTTACTTGTCAATAACTCGCCTGGGAAACATCCAGAGAAGTCAAACACAGTGCTCCTATACTAATTGCCAGGCGCTGAGACGAATGCCGCCAAGATCGAGCGTCTAGGACTTACGGTTCAGGAGTTATTCACAGAAACATGGTTCTGAACATGCTGCCAATTTCTCGCCTGGGAAACATGCAGAGAAGTCCAAGATAGTGTTTTTTAGACTGGCTGCCACGAGCTGAATCGAATGCAGCCAAGAGCGAGCGTCTAGGACTTACGGTTCAGGAGTTATTCACAGAAACATGGTTCTTTTACTGCCAGCCGCGAAAGCGAAAATAACCAAGATCGAGCGTCTAGGATTTACTTGTCAATAACTCGCCTGGGAAACATCCAGAGAAGTCAAACACAGTGCTCCTATACTAATTGCCAGGCGCTGAGACGAATGCCGCCAAGATCGAGCGTCTAGGACTTACGGTTCAGGAGTTATTCACAGAAACATGGTTCTGAACATGCTGCCAATTGCTCGCCTGGGAAACATGCAGAGAAGTCCAAGATAGTGTTTTTTAGACTGGCTGCCACGAGCTGAATCGAATGCAGCCAAGAGCGAGCGTCTAGGACTTACGGTTCAGGAGTTATTCACTGAAACATGGTTCTGAACATGCTGCCAATTGCTCGCCTGGGAAACATGCAGAGAAGTCCAAGATAGTGTTTTTTAGACTGGCTGCCACGAGCTGAATCGAATGCAGCCAAGAGCGAGCGTCTAGGACTTACGGTTCAGGAGTTATTCACAGAAACATGGTTCTGAACATGCTGCCAATTTCTCGCCTGGGAAACATGCAGAGAAGTCCAAGATAGTGTTTTTTAGACTGGCTGCCACGAGCTGAATCGAATGCAGCCAAGAGCGAGCGTCTAGGACTTACGGTTCAGGAGTTATTCACAGAAACATGGTTCTGAACATGCTGCCAATTGCTCGCCTGGGAAACATGCAGAGAAGTCCAAGATAGTGTTTTTTAGACTGGCTGCCACGAGCTGAATCGAATGCAGCCAAGAGCGAGCGTCTAGGACTTACGGTTCAGGAGTTATTCACAGAAACATGGTTCTGAACATGCTGCCAATTGCTCGCCTGGGAAACATGCAGAGAAGTCCAAGATAGTGTTTTTTAGACTGGCTGCGACGAGCTGAATCGAATGCAGCCAAGAGCGAGCGTCTAGGACTTACGGTTCAGGAGTTATTCACAGAAACATGGTTCTGAACATGCTGCCAATTTCTCGCCTGGGAAACATGCAGAGAAGTCCAAGATAGTGTTTTTTAGACTGGCTGCCACGAGCTGAATCGAATGCAGCCAAGAGCGAGCGTCTAGGACTTACGGTTCAGGAGTTATTCACAGAAACATGGTTCTTTTACTGCCAGCCGCGAAAGCGAAAATAACCAAGATCGAGCGTCTAGGATTTACTTGTCAATAACTCGCCTGGGAAACATCCAGAGAAGTCAAACACAGTGCTCCTATACTAATTGCCAGGCGCTGAGACGAATGCCGCCAAGATCGAGCGTCTAGGACTTACGGTTCAGGAGTTATTCACAGAAACATGGTTCTGAACATGCTGCCAATTTCTCGTCTGGGAAACATGCAGAGAAGTCCAAGATAGTGTTTTTTAGACTGGCTGCCACGAGCTGAATCGAATGCAGCCAAGAGCGAGCGTCTAGGACTTACGGTTCAGGAGTTATTCACAGAAACATGGTTCTTTTACTGCCAGCCGCGAAAGCGAAAATAACCAAGATCGAGCGTCTAGGATTTACTTGTCAATAACTCGCCTGGGAAACATCCAGAGAAGTCAAACACAGTGCTCCTATACTAATTGCCAGGCGCTGAGACGAATGCCGCCAAGATCGAGCGTCTAGGACTTACGGTTCAGGAGTTATTCACAGAAACATGGTTCTGAACATGCTGCCAATTTCTCGCCTGGGAAACATGCAGAGAAGTCCAAGATAGTGTTTTTTAGACTGGCTGCCACGAGCTGAATCGAATGCAGCCAAGAGCGAGCGTCTAGGACTTACGGTTCAGGAGTTATTCACAGAAACATGGTTCTGAACATGCTGCCAATTGCTCGCCTGGGAAACATGCAGAGAAGTCCAAGATAGTGTTTTTTAGACTGGCTGCCACGAGCTGAATCGAATGCAGCCAAGAGCGAGCGTCTAGGACTTACGGTTCAGGAGTTATTCACAGAAACATGGTTCTTTTACTGCCAGCCGCGAAAGCGAAAATAACCAAGATCGAGCGTCTAGGATTTACTTGTCAATAACTCGCCTGGGAAACATCCAGAGAAGTCAAACACAGTGCTCCTATACTAATTGCCAGGCGCTGAGACGAATGCCGCCAAGATCGAGCGTCTAGGACTTACGGTTCAGGAGTTATTCACAGAAACATGGTTCTGAACATGCTGCCAATTTCTCGCCTGGGAAACATGCAGAGAAGTCCAAGATAGTGTTTTTTAGACTGGCTGCCACGAGCTGAATCGAATGCAGCCAAGAGCGAGCGTCTAGGACTTACGGTTCAGGAGTTATTCACAGAAACATGGTTCTGAACATGCTGCCAATTGCTCGCCTGGGAAACATGCAGAGAAGTCCAAGATAGTGTTTTTTAGACTGGCTGCCACGAGCTGAATCGAATGCAGCCAAGAGCGAGCGTCTAGGACTTACGGTTCAGGAGTTATTCACAGAAACATGGTTCTTTTACTGCCAGCCGCGAAAGCGAAAATAACCAAGATCGAGCGTCTAGGATTTACTTGTCAATAACTCGCCTGGGAAACATCCAGAGAAGTCAAACACAGTGCTCCTATACTAATTGCCAGGCGCTGAGACGAATGCCGCCAAGATCGAGCGTCTAGGACTTACGGTTCAGGAGTTATTCACAGAAACATGGTTCTGAACATGCTGCCAATTTCTCGCCTGGGAAACATGCAGAGAAGTCCAAGATAGTGTTTTTTAGACTGGCTGCCACGAGCTGAATCGAATGCAGCCAAGAGCGAGCGTCTAGGACTTACGGTTCAGGAGTTATTCACAGAAACATGGTTCTGAACATGCTGCCAATTGCTCGCCTGGGAAACATGCAGAGAAGTCCAAGATAGTGTTTTTTAGACTGGCTGCCACGAGCTGAATCGAATGCAGCCAAGAGCGAGCGTCTAGGACTTACGGTTCAGGAGTTATTCACAGAAACATGGTTCTGAACATGCTGCCAATTGCTCGCCTGGGAAACATGCAGAGAAGTCCAAGATAGTATTTTTTAGACTGGCTGCCACGAGCTGAATCGAATGCAGCCAAGAGCGAGCGTCTAGGACTTACGGTTCAGGAGTTATTCACAGAAACATGGTTCTGAACATGCTGCCAATTGCTCGCCTGGGAAACATGCAGAGAAGTCCAAGATAGTGTTTTTTAGACTGGCTGCCACGAGCTGAATCGAATGCAGCCAAGAGCGAGCGTCTAGGACTTACGGTTCAGGAGTTATTCACAGAAACATGGTTCTTTTACTGCCAGCCGCGAAAGCGAAAATAACCAAGATCGAGCGTCTAGGATTTACTTGTCAATAACTCGCCTGGGAAACATCCAGAGAAGTCAAACACAGTGCTCCTATACTAATTGCCAGGCGCTGAGACGAATGCCGCCAAGATCGAGCGTCTAGGACTTACGGTTCAAGAATTAGCTTTAGAAACATTTGCCTTAGGAACATGCAGAGAAGTCCAAGATAGTGTTTTTTAGACTGGCTGCCACGAGCTGAATCGAATGCAGCCAAGAGCGAGCGTCTAGGACTTACGGTTCAGGAGTTATTCACAGAAACATGGTTCTGAACATGCTGCCAATTGCTCGCCTGGGAAACATGCAGAGAAGTCCAAGATAGTGTTTTTTAGACTGGCTGCCACGAGCTGAATCGAATGCAGCCAAGAGCGAGCGTCTAGGACTTACGGTTCAGGAGTTATTCACAGAAACATGGTTCTTTTACTGCCAGCCGCGAAAGCGAAAATAACCAAGATCGAGCGTCTAGGATTTACTTGTCAATAACTCGCCTGGGAAACATCCAGAGAAGTCAAACACAGTGCTCCTATACTAATTGCCAGGCGCTGAGACGAATGCCGCCAAGATCGAGCGTCTAGGACTTACGGTTCAAGAATTAGCTTTAGAAACATTTGCCTTAGGAACATGCAGAGAAGTCCAAGATAGTGTTTTTTAGACTGGCTGCCACGAGCTGAATCGAATGCAGCCAAGAGCGAGCGTCTGTGACTTACGGTTCAGGAGTTATTCACAGAAACATGGTTCTGAACATGCTGCCAATTGCTCGCCTGGGAAACATGCAGAGAAGTCCAAGATAGTGTTTTTTAGACTGGCTGCCACGAGCTGAATCGAATGCAGCCAAGAGCGAGCGTCTAGGACTTACGGTTCAGGAGTTATTCACAGAAACATGGTTCTGAACATGCTGCCAATTGCTCGCCTGGGAAACATGCAGAGAAGTCCAAGATAGTGTTTTTTAGACTGGCTGCCACGAGCTGAATCGAATGCAGCCAAGAGCGAGCGTCTAGGACTTACGGTTCAGGAGTTATTCACAGAAACATGGTTCTGAACATGCTGCCAATTGCTCGCCTGGGAAACATGCAGAGAAGTCCAAGATAGTGTTTTTTAGACTGGCTGCCACGAGCTGAATCGAATGCAGCCAAGAGCGAGCGTCTAGGACTTACGGTTCAGGAGTTATTCACAGAAACATGGTTCTGAACATGCTGCCAATTGCTCGCCTGGGAAACATGCAGAGAAGTCCAAGATAGTGTTTTTTAGACTGGCTGCCACGAGCTGAATCGAATGCAGCCAAGAGCGAGCGTCTAGGACTTACGGTTCAGGAGTTATTCACAGAAACATGGTTCTGAACATGCTGCCAATTTCTCGCCTGGGAAACATGCAGAGAAGTCCAAGATAGTGTTTTTTAGACTGGCTGCCACGAGCTGAATCGAATGCAGCCAAGAGCGAGCGTCTAGGACTTACGGTTCAGGAGTTATTCACAGAAACATGGTTCTGAACATGCTGCCAATTGCTCGCCTGGGAAACATGCAGAGAAGTCCAAGATAGTGTTTTTTAGACTGGCTGCCACGAGCTGAATCGAATGCAGCCAAGAGCGAGCGTCTAGGACTTACGGTTCAGGAGTTATTCACAGAAACATGGTTCTGAACATGCTGCCAATTTCTCGCCTGGGAAACATGCAGAGAAGTCCAAGATAGTGTTTTTTAGACTGGCTGCCACGAGCTGAATCGAATGCAGCCAAGAGCGAGCGTCTAGGACTTACGGTTCAGGAGTTATTCACAGAAACATGGTTCTTTTACTGCCAGCCGCGAAAGCGAAAATAACCAAGATCGAGCGTCTAGGATTTACTTGTCAATAACTCGCCTGGGAAACATCCAGAGAAGTCAAACACAGTGCTCCTATACTAATTGCCAGGCGCTGAGACGAATGCCGCCAAGATCGAGCGTCTAGGACTTACGGTTCAGGAGTTATTCACAGAAACATGGTTCTGAACATGCTGCCAATTTCTCGCCTGGGAAACATGCAGAGAAGTCCAAGATAGTGTTTTTTAGACTGGCTGCCACGAGCTGAATCGAATGCAGCCAAGAGCGAGCGTCTAGGACTTACGGTTCAGGAGTTATTCACAGAAACATGGTTCTTTTACTGCCAGCCGCGAAAGCGAAAATAACCAAGATCGAGCGTCTAGGATTTACTTGTCAATAACTCGCCTGGGAAACATCCAGAGAAGTCAAACACAGTGCTCCTATACTAATTGCCAGGCGCTGAGACGAATGCCGCCAAGATCGAGCGTCTGGGACTTACGGTTCAAGAATTAGCTTTAGAAACATTTGCCTTAGGAACATGCAGAGAAGTCCAAGATAGTGTTTTTTAGACTGGCTGCCACGAGCTGAATCGAAAGCCGCCAAGAGCGAGCGTCTGTGACTTACGGTTCAGGAGTTATTCACAGAAACATGGTTCTGAACATGCTGCCAATTGCTCGCCTGGGAAACATGCAGAGAAGTCCAAGATAGTGTTTTTTAGACTGGCTGCCACGAGCTGAATCGAATGCAGCCAAGAGCGAGCGTCTAGGACTTACGGTTCAGGAGTTATTCACAGAAACATGGTTCTGAACATGCTGCCAATTGCTCGCCTGGGAAACATGCAGAGAAGTCCAAGATAGTGTTTTTTAGACTGGCTGCCACGAGCTGAATCGAATGCAGCCAAGAGCGAGCGTCTAGGACTTACGGTTCAGGAGTTATTCACAGAAACATGGTTCTGAACATGCTGCCAATTGCTCGCCTGGGAAACATGCAGAGAAGTCCAAGATAGTGTTTTTTAGACTGGCTGCCACGAGCTGAATCGAATGCAGCCAAGAGCGAGCGTCTAGGACTTACGGTTCAGGAGTTATTCACAGAAACATGGTTCTTTTACTGCCAGCCGCGAAAGCGAAAATAACCAAGATCGAGCGTCTAGGATTTACTTGTCAATAACTCGCCTGGGAAACATCCAGAGAAGTCAAACACAGTGCTCCTATACTAATTGCCAGGCGCTGAGACGAATGCCGCCAAGATCGAGCGTCTAGGACTTACGGTTCAAGAATTAGCTTTAGAAACATTTGCCTTAGGAACATGCAGAGAAGTCCAAGATAGTGTTTTTTAGACTGGCTGCCACGAGCTGAATCGAATGCAGCCAAGAGCGAGCGTCTAGGACTTACGGTTCAGGAGTTATTCACAGAAACATGGTTCTGAACATGCTGCCAATTGCTCGCCTGGGAAACATGCAGAGAAGTCCAAGATAGTGTTTTTTAGACTGGCTGCCACGAGCTGAATCGAATGCAGCCAAGAGCGAGCGTCTAGGACTTACGGTTCAGGAGTTATTCACAGAAACATGGTTCTTTTACTGCCAGCCGCGAAAGCGAAAATAACCAAGATCGAGCGTCTAGGATTTACTTGTCAATAACTCGCCTGGGAAACATCCAGAGAAGTCAAACACAGTGCTCCTATACTAATTGCCAGGCGCTGAGACGAATGCCGCCAAGATCGAGCGTCTAGGACTTACGGTTCAAGAATTAGCTTTAGAAACATTTGCCTTAGGAACATGCAGAGAAGTCCAAGATAGTGTTTTTTAGACTGGCTGCCACGAGCTGAATCGAATGCAGCCAAGAGCGAGCGTCTGTGACTTACGGTTCAGGAGTTATTCACAGAAACATGGTTCTGAACATGCTGCCAATTGCTCGCCTGGGAAACATGCAGAGAAGTCCAAGATAGTGTTTTTTAGACTGGCTGCCACGAGCTGAATCGAATGCAGCCAAGAGCGAGCGTCTAGGACTTACGGTTCAGGAGTTATTCACAGAAACATGGTTCTGAACATGCTGCCAATTGCTCGCCTGGGAAACATGCAGAGAAGTCCAAGATAGTGTTTTTTAGACTGGCTGCCACGAGCTGAATCGAATGCAGCCAAGAGCGAGCGTCTAGGACTTACGGTTCAGGAGTTATTCACAGAAACATGGTTCTGAACATGCTGCCAATTGCTCGCCTGGGAAACATGCAGAGAAGTCCAAGATAGTGTTTTTTAGACTGGCTGCCACGAGCTGAATCGAATGCAGCCAAGAGCGAGCGTCTAGGACTTACGGTTCAGGAGTTATTCACAGAAACATGGTTCTGAACATGCTGCCAATTGCTCGCCTGGGAAACATGCAGAGAAGTCCAAGATAGTGTTTTTTAGACTGGCTGCCACGAGCTGAATCGAATGCAGCCAAGAGCGAGCGTCTAGGACTTACGGTTCAGGAGTTATTCACAGAAACATGGTTCTTTTACTGCCAGCCGCGAAAGCGAAAATAACCAAGATCGAGCGTCTAGGATTTACTTGTCAATAACTCGCCTGGGAAACATACAGAGAAGTCAAACACAGTGCTCCTATACTAATTGCCAGGCGCTGAGACGAATGCCGCCAAGATCGAGCGTCTAGGACTTACGGTTCAAGAATTAGCTTTAGAAACATTTGCCTTAGGAACATGCAGAGAAGTCCAAGATAGTGTTTTTTAGACTGGCTGCCACGAGCTGAATCGAATGCAGCCAAGAGCGAGCGTCTGTGACTTACGGTTCAGGAGTTATTCACAGAAACATGGTTCTGAACATGCTGCCAATTGCTCGCCTGGGAAACATGCAGAGAAGTCCAAGATAGTGTTTTTTAGACTGGCTGCCACGAGCTGAATCGAATGCAGCCAAGAGCGAGCGTCTAGGACTTACGGTTCAGGAGTTATTCACAGAAACATGGTTCTGAACATGCTGCCAATTGCTCGCCTGGGAAACATGCAGAGAAGTCCAAGATAGTGTTTTTTAGACTGGCTGCCACGAGCTGAATCGAATGCAGCCAAGAGCGAGCGTCTAGGACTTACGGTTCAGGAGTTATTCACAGAAACATGGTTCTGAACATGCTGCCAATTGCTCGCCTGGGAAACATGCAGAGAAGTCCAAGATAGTGTTTTTTAGACTGGCTGCCACGAGCTGAATCGAATGCAGCCAAGAGCGAGCGTCTAGGACTTACGGTTCAGGAGTTATTCACAGAAACATGGTTCTGAACATGCTGCCAATTTCTCGCCTGGGAAACATGCAGAGAAGTCCAAGATAGTGTTTTTTAGACTGGCTGCCACGAGCTGAATCGAATGCAGCCAAGAGCGAGCGTCTAGGACTTACGGTTCAGGAGTTATTCACAGAAACATGGTTCTGAACATGCTGCCAATTGCTCGCCTGGGAAACATGCAGAGAAGTCCAAGATAGTATTTTTTAGACTGGCTGCCACGAGCTGAATCGAATGCAGCCAAGAGCGAGCGTCTAGGACTTACGGTTCAGGAGTTATTCACAGAAACATGGTTCTGAACATGCTGCCAATTTCTCGCCTGGGAAACATGCAGAGAAGTCCAAGATAGTGTTTTTTAGACTGGCTGCCACGAGCTGAATCGAATGCAGCCAAGAGCGAGCGTCTAGGACTTACGGTTCAGGAGTTATTCACAGAAACATGGTTCTGAACATGCTGCCAATTGCTCGCCTGGGAAACATGCAGAGAAGTCCAAGATAGTGTTTTTTAGACTGGCTGCCACGAGCTGAATCGAATGCAGCCAAGAGCGAGCGTCTAGGACTTACGGTTCAGGAGTTATTCACAGAAACATGGTTCTGAACATGCTGCCAATTTCTCGCCTGGGAAACATGCAGAGAAGTCCAAGATAGTGTTTTTTAGACTGGCTGCCACGAGCTGAATCGAATGCAGCCAAGAGCGAGCGTCTAGGACTTACGGTTCAGGAGTTATTCACAGAAACATGGTTCTTTTACTGCCAGCCGCGAAAGCGAAAATAACCAAGATCGAGCGTCTAGGATTTACTTGTCAATAACTCGCCTGGGAAACATCCAGAGAAGTCAAACACAGTGCTCCTATACTAATTGCCAGGCGCTGAGACGAATGCCGCCAAGATCGAGCGTCTAGGACTTACGGTTCAGGAGTTATTCACAGAAACATGGTTCTGAACATGCTGCCAATTTCTCGTCTGGGAAACATGCAGAGAAGTCCAAGATAGTGTTTTTTAGACTGGCTGCCACGAGCTGAATCGAATGCAGCCAAGAGCGAGCGTCTAGGACTTACGGTTCAGGAGTTATTCACAGAAACATGGTTCTTTTACTGCCAGCCGCGAAAGCGAAAATAACCAAGATCGAGCGTCTAGGATTTACTTGTCAATAACTCGCCTGGGAAACATCCAGAGAAGTCAAACACAGTGCTCCTATACTAATTGCCAGGCGCTGAGACGAATGCCGCCAAGATCGAGCGTCTAGGACTTACGGTTCAGGAGTTATTCACAGAAACATGGTTCTGAACATGCTGCCAATTTCTCGCCTGGGAAACATGCAGAGAAGTCCAAGATAGTGTTTTTTTAGACTGGCTGCCACGAGCTGAATCGAATGCAGCCAAGAGCGAGCGTCTAGGACTTACGGTTCAGGAGTTATTCACAGAAACATGGTTCTGAACATGCTGCCAATTGCTCGCCTGGGAAACATGCAGAGAAGTCCAAGATAGTGTTTTTTAGACTGGCTGCCACGAGCTGAATCGAATGCAGCCAAGAGCGAGCGTCTAGGACTTACGGTTCAGGAGTTATTCACAGAAACATGGTTCTTTTACTGCCAGCCGCGAAAGCGAAAATAACCAAGATCGAGCGTCTAGGATTTACTTGTCAATAACTCGCCTGGGAAACATCCAGAGAAGTCAAACACAGTGCTCCTATACTAATTGCCAGGCGCTGAGACGAATGCCGCCAAGATCGAGCGTCTAGGACTTACGGTTCAGGAGTTATTCACAGAAACATGGTTCTGAACATGCTGCCAATTTCTCGCCTGGGAAACATGCAGAGAAGTCCAAGATAGTGTTTTTTAGACTGGCTGCCACGAGCTGAATCGAATGCAGCCAAGAGCGAGCGTCTAGGACTTACGGTTCAGGAGTTATTCACAGAAACATGGTTCTGAACATGCTGCCAATTGCTCGCCTGGGAAACATGCAGAGAAGTCCAAGATAGTGTTTTTTAGACTGGCTGCCACGAGCTGAATCGAATGCAGCCAAGAGCGAGCGTCTAGGACTTACGGTTCAGGAGTTATTCACAGAAACATGGTTCTGAACATGCTGCCAATTTCTCGCCTGGGAAACATGCAGAGAAGTCCAAGATAGTGTTTTTGAGACTGGCTGCCACGAGCTGAATCGAATGCAGCCAAGAGCGAGCGTCTAGGACTTACGGTTCAGGAGTTATTCACAGAAACATGGTTCTGAACATGCTGCCAATTGCTCGCCTGGGAAACATGCAGAGAAGTCCAAGATAGTGTTTTTTAGACTGGCTGCCACGAGCTGAATCGAATGCAGCCAAGAGCGAGCGTCTAGGACTTACGGTTCAGGAGTTATTCACAGAAACATGGTTCTGAACATGCTGCCAATTTCTCGCCTGGGAAACATGCAGAGAAGTCCAAGATAGTGTTTTTTAGACTGGCTGCCACGAGCTGAATCGAATGCAGCCAAGAGCGAGCGTCTAGGACTTACGGTTCAGGAGTTATTCACAGAAACATGGTTCTTTTACTGCCAGCCGCGAAAGCGAAAATAACCAAGATCGAGCGTCTAGGATTTACTTGTCAATAACTCGCCTGGGAAACATCCAGAGAAGTCAAACACAGTGCTCCTATACTAATTGCCAGGCGCTGAGACGAATGCCGCCAAGATCGAGCGTCTAGGACTTACGGTTCAGGAGTTATTCACAGAAACATGGTTCTGAACATGCTGCCAATTTCTCGCCTGGGAAACATGCAGAGAAGTCCAAGATAGTGTTTTTTAGACTGGCTGCCACGAGCTGAATCGAATGCAGCCAAGAGCGAGCGTCTAGGACTTACGGTTCAGGAGTTATTCACAGAAACATGGTTCTTTTACTGCCAGCCGCGAAAGCGAAAATAACCAAGATCGAGCGTCTAGGATTTACTTGTCAATAACTCGCCTGGGAAACATCCAGAGAAGTCAAACACAGTGCTCCTATACTAATTGCCAGGCGCTGAGACGAATGCCGCCAAGATCGAGCGTCTGGGACTTACGGTTCAAGAATTAGCTTTAGAAACATTTGCCTTAGGAACATGCAGAGAAGTCCAAGATAGTGTTTTTTAGACTGGCTGCCACGAGCTGAATCGAAAGCAGCCAAGAGCGAGCGTCTGTGACTTACGGTTCAGGAGTTATTCACAGAAACATGGTTCTGAACATGCTGCCAATTGCTCGCCTGGGAAACATGCAGAGAAGTCCAAGATAGTGTTTTTTAGACTGGCTGCCACGAGCTGAATCGAATGCAGCCAAGAGCGAGCGTCTAGGACTTACGGTTCAGGAGTTATTCACAGAAACATGGTTCTGAACATGCTGCCAATTGCTCGCCTGGGAAACATGCAGAGAAGTCCAAGATAGTGTTTTTTAGACTGGCTGCCACGAGCTGAATCGAATGCAGCCAAGAGCGAGCGTCTAGGACTTACGGTTCAGGAGTTATTCACAGAAACATGGTTCTGAACATGCTGCCAATTGCTCGCCTGGGAAACATGCAGAGAAGTCCAAGATAGTGTTTTTTAGACTGGCTGCCACGAGCTGAATCGAATGCAGCCAAGAGCGAGCGTCTAGGACTTACGGTTCAGGAGTTATTCACAGAAACATGGTTCTTTTACTGCCAGCCGCGAAAGCGAAAATAACCAAGATCGAGCGTCTAGGATTTACTTGTCAATAACTCGCCTGGGAAACATCCAGAGAAGTCAAACACAGTGCTCCTATACTAATTGCCAGGCGCTGAGACGAATGCCGCCAAGATCGAGCGTCTAGGACTTACGGTTCAAGAATTAGCTTTAGAAACATTTGCCTTAGGAACATGCAGAGAAGTCCAAGATAGTGTTTTTTAGACTGGCTGCCACGAGCTGAATCGAATGCAGCCAAGAGCGAGCGTCTAGGACTTACGGTTCAGGAGTTATTCACAGAAACATGGTTCTGAACATGCTGCCAATTGCTCGCCTGGGAAACATGCAGAGAAGTCCAAGATAGTGTTTTTTAGACTGGCTGCCACGAGCTGAATCGAATGCAGCCAAGAGCGAGCGTCTAGGACTTACGGTTCAGGAGTTATTCACAGAAACATGGTTCTTTTACTGCCAGCCGCGAAAGCGAAAATAACCAAGATCGAGCGTCTAGGATTTACTTGTCAATAACTCGCCTGGGAAACATCCAGAGAAGTCAAACACAGTGCTCCTATACTAATTGCCAGGCGCTGAGACGAATGCCGCCAAGATCGAGCGTCTAGGACTTACGGTTCAAGAATTAGCTTTAGAAACATTTGCCTTAGGAACATGCAGAGAAGTCCAAGATAGTGTTTTTTAGACTGGCTGCCACGAGCTGAATCGAATGCAGCCAAGAGCGAGCGTCTGTGACTTACGGTTCAGGAGTTATTCACAGAAACATGGTTCTGAACATGCTGCCAATTGCTCGCCTGGGAAACATGCAGAGAAGTCCAAGATAGTGTTTTTTAGACTGGCTGCCACGAGCTGAATCGAATGCAGCCAAGAGCGAGCGTCTAGGACTTACGGTTCAGGAGTTATTCACAGAAACATGGTTCTGAACATGCTGCCAATTGCTCGCCTGGGAAACATGCAGAGAAGTCCAAGATAGTGTTTTTTAGACTGGCTGCCACGAGCTGAATCGAATGCAGCCAAGAGCGAGCGTCTAGGACTTACGGTTCAGGAGTTATTCACAGAAACATGGTTCTGAACATGCTGCCAATTGCTCGCCTGGGAAACATGCAGAGAAGTCCAAGATAGTGTTTTTTAGACTGGCTGCCACGAGCTGAATCGAATGCAGCCAAGAGCGAGCGTCTAGGACTTACGGTTCAGGAGTTATTCACAGAAACATGGTTCTTTTACTGCCAGCCGCGAAAGCGAAAATAACCAAGATCGAGCGTCTAGGATTTACTTGTCAATAACTCGCCTGGGAAACATACAGAGAAGTCAAACACAGTGCTCCTATACTAATTGCCAGGCGCTGAGACGAATGCCGCCAAGATCGAGCGTCTAGGACTTACGGTTCAAGAATTAGCTTTAGAAACATTTGCCTTAGGAACATGCAGAGAAGTCCAAGATAGTGTTTTTTAGACTGGCTGCCACGAGCTGAATCGAATGCAGCCAAGAGCGAGCGTCTGTGACTTACGGTTCAGGAGTTATTCACAGAAACATGGTTCTGAACATGCTGCCAATTGCTCGCCTGGGAAACATGCAGAGAAGTCCAAGATAGTGTTTTTTAGACTGGCTGCCACGAGCTGAATCGAATGCAGCCAAGAGCGAGCGTCTAGGACTTACGGTTCAGGAGTTATTCACAGAAACATGGTTCTGAACATGCTGCCAATTGCTCGCCTGGGAAACATGCAGAGAAGTCCAAGATAGTGTTTTTTAGACTGGCTGCCACGAGCTGAATCGAATGCAGCCAAGAGCGAGCGTCTAGGACTTACGGTTCAGGAGTTATTCACAGAAACATGGTTCTGAACATGCTGCCAATTGCTCGCCTGGGAAACATGCAGAGAAGTCCAAGATAGTGTTTTTTAGACTGGCTGCCACGAGCTGAATCGAATGCAGCCAAGAGCGAGCGTCTAGGACTTACGGTTCAGGAGTTATTCACAGAAACATGGTTCTGAACATGCTGCCAATTGCTCGCCTGGGAAACATGCAGAGAAGTCCAAGATAGTGTTTTTTAGACTGGCTGCCACGAGCTGAATCGAATGCAGCCAAGAGCGAGCGTCTAGGACTTACGGTTCAGGAGTTATTCACAGAAACATGGTTCTGAACATGCTGCCAATTGCTCGCCTGGGAAACATGCAGAGAAGTCCAAGATAGTGTTTTTTAGACTGGCTGCGACGAGCTGAATCGAATGCAGCCAAGAGCGAGCGTCTAGGACTTACGGTTCAGGAGTTATTCACAGAAACATGGTTCTGAACATGCTGCCAATTTCTCGCCTGGGAAACATGCAGAGAAGTCCAAGATAGTGTTTTTTAGACTGGCTGCCACGAGCTGAATCGAATGCAGCCAAGAGCGAGCGTCTAGGACTTACGGTTCAGGAGTTATTCACAGAAACATGGTTCTGAACATGCTGCCAATTGCTCGCCTGGGAAACATGCAGAGAAGTCCAAGATAGTATTTTTTAGACTGGCTGCCACGAGCTGAATCGAATGCAGCCAAGAGCGAGCGTCTAGGACTTACGGTTCAGGAGTTATTCACAGAAACATGGTTCTGAACATGCTGCCAATTTCTCGCCTGGGAAACATGCAGAGAAGTCCAAGATAGTGTTTTTTAGACTGGCTGCCACGAGCTGAATCGAATGCAGCCAAGAGCGAGCGTCTAGGACTTACGGTTCAGGAGTTATTCACAGAAACATGGTTCTGAACATGCTGCCAATTGCTCGCCTGGGAAACATGCAGAGAAGTCCAAGATAGTGTTTTTTAGACTGGCTGCCACGAGCTGAATCGAATGCAGCCAAGAGCGAGCGTCTAGGACTTACGGTTCAGGAGTTATTCACAGAAACATGGTTCTGAACATGCTGCCAATTTCTCGCCTGGGAAACATGCAGAGAAGTCCAAGATAGTGTTTTTTAGACTGGCTGCCACGAGCTGAATCGAATGCAGCCAAGAGCGAGCGTCTAGGACTTACGGTTCAGGAGTTATTCACAGAAACATGGTTCTTTTACTGCCAGCCGCGAAAGCGAAAATAACCAAGATCGAGCGTCTAGGATTTACTTGTCAATAACTCGCCTGGGAAACATCCAGAGAAGTCAAACACAGTGCTCCTATACTAATTGCCAGGCGCTGAGACGAATGCCGCCAAGATCGAGCGTCTAGGACTTACGGTTCAGGAGTTATTCACAGAAACATGGTTCTGAACATGCTGCCAATTTCTCGTCTGGGAAACATGCAGAGAAGTCCAAGATAGTGTTTTTTAGACTGGCTGCCACGAGCTGAATCGAATGCAGCCAAGAGCGAGCGTCTAGGACTTACGGTTCAGGAGTTATTCACAGAAACATGGTTCTTTTACTGCCAGCCGCGAAAGCGAAAATAACCAAGATCGAGCGTCTAGGATTTACTTGTCAATAACTCGCCTGGGAAACATCCAGAGAAGTCAAACACAGTGCTCCTATACTAATTGCCAGGCGCTGAGACGAATGCCGCCAAGATCGAGCGTCTAGGACTTACGGTTCAGGAGTTATTCACAGAAACATGGTTCTGAACATGCTGCCAATTTCTCGCCTGGGAAACATGCAGAGAAGTCCAAGATAGTGTTTTTTTAGACTGGCTGCCACGAGCTGAATCGAATGCAGCCAAGAGCGAGCGTCTAGGACTTACGGTTCAGGAGTTATTCACAGAAACATGGTTCTGAACATGCTGCCAATTGCTCGCCTGGGAAACATGCAGAGAAGTCCAAGATAGTGTTTTTTAGACTGGCTGCCACGAGCTGAATCGAATGCAGCCAAGAGCGAGCGTCTAGGACTTACGGTTCAGGAGTTATTCACAGAAACATGGTTCTTTTACTGCCAGCCGCGAAAGCGAAAATAACCAAGATCGAGCGTCTAGGATTTACTTGTCAATAACTCGCCTGGGAAACATCCAGAGAAGTCAAACACAGTGCTCCTATACTAATTGCCAGGCGCTGAGACGAATGCCGCCAAGATCGAGCGTCTAGGACTTACGGTTCAGGAGTTATTCACAGAAACATGGTTCTGAACATGCTGCCAATTTCTCGCCTGGGAAACATGCAGAGAAGTCCAAGATAGTGTTTTTTAGACTGGCTGCCACGAGCTGAATCGAATGCAGCCAAGAGCGAGCGTCTAGGACTTACGGTTCAGGAGTTATTCACAGAAACATGGTTCTGAACATGCTGCCAATTGCTCGCCTGGGAAACATGCAGAGAAGTCCAAGATAGTGTTTTTTTAGACTGGCTGCCACGAGCTGAATCGAATGCAGCCAAGAGCGAGCGTCTAGGACTTACGGTTCAGGAGTTATTCACAGAAACATGGTTCTGAACATGCTGCCAATTTCTCGTCTGGGAAACATGCAGAGAAGTCCAAGATAGTGTTTTTTAGACTGGCTGCCACGAGCTGAATCGAATGCAGCCAAGAGCGAGCGTCTAGGACTTACGGTTCAGGAGTTATTCACAGAAACATGGTTCTGAACATGCTGCCAATTGCTCGCCTGGGAAACATGCAGAGAAGTCCAAGATAGTGTTTTTTAGACTGGCTGCCACGAGCTGAATCGAATGCAGCCAAGAGCGAGCGTCTAGGACTTACGGTTCAGGAGTTATTCACAGAAACATGGTTCTGAACATGCTGCCAATTTCTCGCCTGGGAAACATGCAGAGAAGTCCAAGATAGTGTTTTTTAGACTGGCTGCCACGAGCTGAATCGAATGCAGCCAAGAGCGAGCGTCTAGGACTTACGGTTCAGGAGTTATTCACAGAAACATGGTTCTTTTACTGCCAGCCGCGAAAGCGAAAATAACCAAGATCGAGCGTCTAGGATTTACTTGTCAATAACTCGCCTGGGAAACATCCAGAGAAGTCAAACACAGTGCTCCTATACTAATTGCCAGGCGCTGAGACGAATGCCGCCAAGATCGAGCGTCTAGGACTTACGGTTCAGGAGTTATTCACAGAAACATGGTTCTGAACATGCTGCCAATTTCTCGCCTGGGAAACATGCAGAGAAGTCCAAGATAGTGTTTTTTAGACTGGCTGCCACGAGCTGAATCGAATGCAGCCAAGAGCGAGCGTCTAGGACTTACGGTTCAGGAGTTATTCACAGAAACATGGTTCTTTTACTGCCAGCCGCGAAAGCGAAAATAACCAAGATCGAGCGTCTAGGATTTACTTGTCAATAACTCGCCTGGGAAACATCCAGAGAAGTCAAACACAGTGCTCCTATACTAATTGCCAGGCGCTGAGACGAATGCCGCCAAGATCGAGCGTCTAGGACTTACGGTTCAAGAATTAGCTTTAGAAACATTTGCCTTAGGAACATGCAGAGAAGTCCAAGATAGTGTTTTTTAGACTGGCTGCCAAGAGCTGATTCGAAAGCAGCCAAGAGCGAGCGTCTGTGACTTACGGTTCAGGAGTTATTCACAGAAACATGGTTCTGAACATGCTGCCAATTGCTCGCCTGGGAAACATGCAGAGAAGTCCAAGATAGTGTTTTTTAGACTGGCTGCCACGAGCTGAATCGAATGCAGCCAAGAGCGAGCGTCTAGGACTTACGGTTCAGGAGTTATTCACAGAAACATGGTTCTGAACATGCTGCCAATTGCTCGCCTGGGAAACATGCAGAGAAGTCCAAGATAGTGTTTTTTAGACTGGCTGCCACGAGCTGAATCGAATGCAGCCAAGAGCGAGCGTCTAGGACTTACGGTTCAGGAGTTATTCACAGAAACATGGTTCTGAACATGCTGCCAATTGCTCGCCTGGGAAACATGCAGAGAAGTCCAAGATAGTGTTTTTTAGACTGGCTGCCACGAGCTGAATCGAATGCAGCCAAGAGCGAGCGTCTAGGACTTACGGTTCAGGAGTTATTCACAGAAACATGGTTCTTTTACTGCCAGCCGCGAAAGCGAAAATAACCAAGATCGAGCGTCTAGGATTTACTTGTCAATAACTCGCCTGGGAAACATCCAGAGAAGTCAAACACAGTGCTCCTATACTAATTGCCAGGCGCTGAGACGAATGCCGCCAAGATCGAGCGTCTAGGACTTACGGTTCAAGAATTAGCTTTAGAAACATTTGCCTTAGGAACATGCAGAGAAGTCCAAGATAGTGTTTTTTAGACTGGCTGCCACGAGCTGAATCGAATGCAGCCAAGAGCGAGCGTCTAGGACTTACGGTTCAGGAGTTATTCACAGAAACATGGTTCTGAACATGCTGCCAATTGCTCGCCTGGGAAACATGCAGAGAAGTCCAAGATAGTGTTTTTTAGACTGGCTGCCACGAGCTGAATCGAATGCAGCCAAGAGCGAGCGTCTAGGACTTACGGTTCAGGAGTTATTCACAGAAACATGGTTCTTTTACTGCCAGCCGCGAAAGCGAAAATAACCAAGATCGAGCGTCTAGGATTTACTTGTCAATAACTCGCCTGGGAAACATCCAGAGAAGTCAAACACAGTGCTCCTATACTAATTGCCAGGCGCTGAGACGAATGCCGCCAAGATCGAGCGTCTAGGACTTACGGTTCAAGAATTAGCTTTAGAAACATTTGCCTTAGGAACATGCAGAGAAGTCCAAGATAGTGTTTTTTAGACTGGCTGCCACGAGCTGAATCGAATGCAGCCAAGAGCGAGCGTCTGTGACTTACGGTTCAGGAGTTATTCACAGAAACATGGTTCTGAACATGCTGCCAATTGCTCGCCTGGGAAACATGCAGAGAAGTCCAAGATAGTGTTTTTTAGACTGGCTGCCACGAGCTGAATCGAATGCAGCCAAGAGCGAGCGTCTAGGACTTACGGTTCAGGAGTTATTCACAGAAACATGGTTCTGAACATGCTGCCAATTGCTCGCCTGGGAAACATGCAGAGAAGTCCAAGATAGTGTTTTTTAGACTGGCTGCCACGAGCTGAATCGAATGCAGCCAAGAGCGAGCGTCTAGGACTTACGGTTCAGGAGTTATTCACAGAAACATGGTTCTGAACATGCTGCCAATTGCTCGCCTGGGAAACATGCAGAGAAGTCCAAGATAGTGTTTTTTAGACTGGCTGCCACGAGCTGAATCGAATGCAGCCAAGAGCGAGCGTCTAGGACTTACGGTTCAGGAGTTATTCACAGAAACATGGTTCTTTTACTGCCAGCCGCGAAAGCGAAAATAACCAAGATCGAGCGTCTAGGATTTACTTGTCAATAACTCGCCTGGGAAACATCCAGAGAAGTCAAACACAGTGCTCCTATACTAATTGCCAGGCGCTGAGACGAATGCCGCCAAGATCGAGCGTCTAGGACTTACGGTTCAAGAATTAGCTTTAGAAACATTTGCCTTAGGAACATGCAGAGAAGTCCAAGATAGTGTTTTTTAGACTGGCTGCCACGAGCTGAATCGAATGCAGCCAAGAGCGAGCGTCTGTGACTTACGGTTCAGGAGTTATTCACAGAAACATGGTTCTGAACATGCTGCCAATTGCTCGCCTGGGAAACATGCAGAGAAGTCCAAGATAGTGTTTTTTAGACTGGCTGCCACGAGCTGAATCGAATGCAGCCAAGAGCGAGCGTCTAGGACTTACGGTTCAGGAGTTATTCACAGAAACATGGTTCTGAACATGCTGCCAATTGCTCGCCTGGGAAACATGCAGAGAAGTCCAAGATAGTGTTTTTTAGACTGGCTGCCACGAGCTGAATCGAATGCAGCCAAGAGCGAGCGTCTAGGACTTACGGTTCAGGAGTTATTCACAGAAACATGGTTCTGAACATGCTGCCAATTGCTCGCCTGGGAAACATGCAGAGAAGTCCAAGATAGTGTTTTTTAGACTGGCTGCCACGAGCTGAATCGAATGCAGCCAAGAGCGAGCGTCTAGGACTTACGGTTCAGGAGTTATTCACAGAAACATGGTTCTGAACATGCTGCCAATTTCTCGCCTGGGAAAC